>NW_027413337.1:0-87731 GCF_048544455.1 Silene latifolia
ATTGTATTTTAATTATTGTATCACAATTGTAAGGTTTATGTCAAAAATACCAATTAAAACCGATTTCTAAACCATGCTTTAAAACCTCTTTTTACGGATTTTAAGACTAACGTCGAGAAAGGACGCAAAGCAATCGCTGCTGCGCCTCTTGAAGGAGCGCAGACTCGCTGCGCCTCTTCGTGAGGCTGCCCAGCGATTCTCGCTTCCTTTCTTCTTCCTTCGTCCTCTGTAAACTCGTTCATTGTTTGTTTTTTATTTGTTTGTTCTTTAATTCTTCGTCATAATAGTCTGATATTTCACATGTATATTAATTATCATTCATTAGCACATAATTCATCATAAATTCGACTTAAATCCCAAGTAATCGATATTTGCGGGTTTTCGTCATTAAACTCAATTCGGGTTTTGGAGGTTCGATTCAATCAATATTGAGTCTCGGAATTAAATCGTTGACATATTTGCACACTGTTATTCATCGTTTGTTCATCACGTTCATCATTAATTCATCATGTTTAGTCTATTTCATTCACTCATGTCACTAATCAATCATTCTTTCGTGTAAATTAATTAGTATATTCCGTCTCATCCATGTTCTATTGTTTTATGACCCGTTAATCATATGTAAATAACATATTAATCACTTTCATCCGAGTAAATAATTTAATCAATCATTAAATTCACCAACGAGTATTAACAACAAGTAATTCCGCTTCACAAAATTGAATTCGGAGTCAGAACAGACGCAGCGTCTGCTGCGCCTATTCCAAAGGACGCAGCTCTACTGCGCCTGTTCCGGGCTAAATTCTGTCCCTGAACTCCGTTTTTTGCTTGACTTAGTTTATTTAGCTTACGTTTAATCAACTATTATCCATATTATCACCTTCTGTTTTATTCGTTAATTTACTCTTTCATTCGTTTTCTCAAATTATCCGTTTTAAAGGTATTTTCGACATAAATCGCCTATCTCAATGTAATTATTGTAATTTTCATTATTGTAGTTTTGTTGTATTTATTTCTTGTACCATTTGTATGTTTTCTCATAAAATTGAACATTAAATCCTACTTCGACCCAATTGTATGCTAATTAATTGTTCACCGACTTAGTTAATTCTTCACATGCTAGGATCAAAACTTGGATGTTGCATTGCATGCATATAACCGACGATGTATCGAGTACGAATAACTTCCCTAATCATTAGTAGAGGCCGCTATCGAGGCGGGCGGGATTAGGTGTTCTATCAAAAGAGCTTCCTAATACGTACCCTCACCCCTTACTCCAGATCTCCGTGAGCACCCGTGTTCATTGGCATCCACGAGAGTTATTCTAGACATAGAATGCTAAGGGTAACGATTGCTTAGTGTTCATGTCTCTACTTTGTGTCTTGACATGGCACGAGGTATTCGAACGGTTCCAATTTCCCATAAATATTGGTGGCGACTCCATACAAAAATGCAAACGCTTGTTTCTCTTCTCTCCCAAGCGCCCCTGTGGGCCCCCGCTGTCCATACATTGTAATTGTTGTAGTCTGCTGATCATCGGAGTATCGGTGTTGTGAGGGTGGATGTGATGTTGTGGTAAGGTGATGATTGAGATTGTGTTGTGATGGTTGTGGTGGAGTCACTTGCGGGAGTGGCTTCACACCCTAGTTCGCCCTCCGTGGAACCCGTCACGGGAGGGGATGTGCACATTAAGGGACAGGGATATCGCTCGTTGATGAGCGGGATTTAGGTAGGGATTGGCTGCGGTCCCTCCACTGGCGGCGAGGATTACCTGTTGCGATGGGTAATCTGGTAGGGCTACACACTTCGATGTGTAGTCGGTTACTGTGTGTGATAGGAGGATTGAGGTTGGACGATGATCAGCTGGTTACCTTGTGTATTTGTCTTATCTTGATTGAACAGTACTGACCCCGTTGTTGTTGTTTTGTGGAATCTGTTGTGATCCATTTGGGGATGGTGAGCAGGCTGTGACAGGTATTGCATTTGGTGAGCTTGGGCGGTCAAAGGAGAGTCTTCACGCCAGTCGTAGTATCACAGTTGCGAGTCTTAGTTTATGATTATGTAATTGTTAACATTTGGATTCACTTTTGTTGGATTTTGGTTTATTGTAACCATTTATATTTACAGTACTTTAAATAAATGTGTTTGGGACAGACGCTTTTGATATATACTAACCTCGGGTAACCGAGATGGTAACAACCTTTCATGCTAGGGTGGTCCTGGTAAGGTACCTTGGTATGAGGGGGTGTCACAAAGTGGTATCAGAGCCGACGATTCCGGCACCTAAAACAAATGAATCCAATGAACTTAGGGAGTCTAAATAAAATGAACCCGGGGAGAATTGTTTGGAGCTACCGCAAGGACTCGGGAGACGTCCCGGAGTCTCAATACACCCTCACTAACTCAAGCCGGTCACTGGGGAATATGTTGAGAGTTTCTTAATGCATGTGTATGTATGTTAAAGTCTAATGGTTGGAACATGTGGTAGAAGGTGAATGCGTGTGTGAAATTGGTGAAAGAATATTGAGGATTGGTAACGAAGTGAAAAGAATTGTTATGTGAAATCTTGGGAAACGGTTTTAGCATCTAAATGATTGGCATGATATATGTTTATTATGTGGCATTCAGATTTCTATCGTAATATGTTTGATTGTTGGGATAGAAAGCATGATAGGAGATACTGTGTATTGTTTGTAGCTCGTTTTGGCATGCATGACTCGGCCAAGCAGGGCAGGTACTCGACCGAGTAGAGGCTACTCGGCCAAGTAACCAGGCACTCGACCGAGTGTTATTTTGCAGTAAGTAGCAGTGGCTACTGGACGTGTTTACTTGACCGAGTACTTAGGCATACTCGACCGAGTAGACCATACTCGGCCGAGTGATGTTTTATACTCGACCGAGTATGAGTATCGTGAATTTGACGTTGGCTACTAGAGTAGACTACTCGACCGAGTATCAGTGATACTCGACCGAGTAGTCCTTACTCGACCGAGTATTGCTGTGTACTCGGCCGAGTGCTTCTTTGGTGAAAGGTCACACCCATTTTGAGCCGTAGGCTTTTGTGCTTACGTTTCCCTGTTTCTTATCAGCTCAAAATGCCGCCTAAAAGAACTGCCGTGCAAATTCAAGCTTCTGAGATGACCATTGATAAGATTGCTCGTATGATTGAGCAACAAGAGGCTCTTCTTGAGGCTCTCAAGAATGTGGGGAAGGGGGCGGAGAAGCCCGTGGATGCTACTCAGCTTAGCATCAATATCGTCAGCTTCAACCCACCCACCTATGAGGGCGTTGGGGAACCTAAGTTGCTTGAGAAGTGGCACCGTGAGATGGAAAGTCTTATGGAGGTGGTCAAGTGTCCGCAGGATATGATCGTTGAACAGGGAGTGTACTACCTGAGAGGTGAGGCCGCTGTGTGGTGGCAAAACATCAAAGAGGATGCTAGAGCCTACTACCAAGCTGAGGTTTTAGGGGCTATTCCCTGGTCAGGTCTGAAGAGTGCCATGAGGGAGTAGTTTGTGCTGGAGCATATCCATCACAATATGAGATCAGAGTTCGATTCCATCACCATGACCGATGATATGACAGTCACCGAGTACTATCACCGGTTCCTAGAGTTGTCTCGTTATGCTGAGGACATGCAGCTAGGGCAGAGGGGTTTGGCTCTTCAATTTGAAAGGGGTTTGTCTGCCAAGATCATGAACCGTCTACCAGCCGGAGTCGTCACTGATCTTAAGGATGTGTATCTCAGAGCTGGTCAAGCTCAGAGAATGGTAGATCTCTCAAAAAGAGGTTACAAAGAGGACTGCTGCGGAGAAAAGGAAGGCTGATAGTGGAAACAACAATCAGCCGGGTAACAAGAAGGGCAACTTCAACCATGCTAAGGCTTTTCGGTGGGGCTAGTTTCTCTGGGGGTTCTCGTGGTTGGGGAAGAGGTGGTGGTCGGAGTACGAGCGATAACTCCAACCTTACATGCTTCAACTGTGGTGGCGTAGGCCAAAGGAGGCGAGAGTGCACAAGTGCCAAGACTGGGGTAGGTTTGGGAGCTTATCAGGGGAGCTTCTCTCAGGGGCCGAGTCAGAGCTTTGCTAGCAACCGGCCGGATGGATCATGGGGCAACCGGGGTGGACATAGCAATAATGGCTATTATAACCGCAACAGTGGTGGATCTTATCAGCGCCAGAACAACAGTGTCACCCAGGATTCGACAGCCAAGCCGAGTACCTCCAATGCTTCGGTCCAAGGAGGAGGTCAGAAGAGCAGTGGAAAGCTCTTCATGATGGATAAGAAGGAAGCTTAGAATGATGCACATGTAGTCACCGGTACCTTCCTTGTTCATAATGTACCGTCTTTTGTTTTGTTTGACTCGGGGCAACACATTCTTTTGTGTCTAGGAGTCATGCTTTATCTATGGGCTTGGGGGAGTTTGAACTTGTAAAGGATGATGTGTTCATACCTTCTGGGGAGTCTGTGTCATGTGTCAAGTTGTATAGGGGAGTGTCTATGTATCTTGGAGGGGTAGATTTGCCGGTAGACCTGCTAGAGTTTCCTTTGGATGGGTTTGAGGTGATTGTCGGGATGGATTGGTTGGGTAGGTATGACGCCAAGATAGATTGTCGGCAAAAGAAAGTGTCTTTAAGGGTTCCAAAGGGTATAAGGGTGTCTTATAAAGGGTTTGTTGTTAGACCTAAGTGTAAGTTCATAGCTGTGATGACTTTAAAGTCATGTTTGAGGAAGAAGTGCCCCTTGATTCTTTGTCACGTGAGAGATAGCCTAGTAGAGTCACAGACAGTTGCTGAGATACCAATTGTTCGAGAGTTTGATGATGTCTTTCCTGAGGAGATACCGGGGTTACCGCCAAAGAGTGATGTTGATTTCAGCGTTGAGCTCAAACCAGGTACAAGTCTTATATCTAAAGCATCATACCGCATGGCACCTAAAGAACTAGCTGAGTTGAAGAAACAGTTGCATGAGCTGTTAGACACGGGTTATATCCGGCCAAGTGTGTCACCTTGGGGAGCTCCAGTTTTGTTTGTGAAAAAGAAAGACGGGAGCATGAGGTTATGTATCGACTACATGGAGCTTAACCGTGTCACAGTAAAGAACAAGTATCCTTTGCCTAGGATTGATGACTTGTTTGATCAGCTGAGTGGAGCAGGTGTGTTATCCAAGATCGATCTGAGGTCAAGTTATCACCAATTGAGGATAGCAGATGAGGATATTCCAAAGATAGCTTTCCGGTCTCGTTATGGTCATTAGGAGTACGTGGTGATGCCTTTTGGTTTGACCAATGCACCAGCAGCTTTCATGGATTTGATGAATCAGATTTTTTACACCGTTCTTTGATAGGTTTGTCGTTGTTTTCATCGACAACATCTTAGTCTACTCCAAGACTAAGGAAGAACACGAGGAGCACCTGAGGATTGTTTTGCAGATTCTGAGAGAGAACCAGCTTTATGCCAAGTTATCAAAGTGTGAGTTCTGGTTAGAAGAAGTGGCTTTTCTAGGGCATGTCATATCTAAGAAAGGAGTGTCCGTGGATCCTAGCAAGATTGAAGTTGTGACCAAGTGGGAGTCACCTAAGAGTGTCGCTGAGATTCAGAGTTTCTTGGGCCTTGCTGGCTATTACAGGAGGTTCGTGAAAGACTTTTCTACCATAGCACGGCCTATGACAGCTTTGATGAGAAAAGAGACCAGATTTGTTTGGGATGAGAGTTGTGAGACGGCGTTCCAGACGTTAAAGGAACGTTTGACCACAGCTCCTATTCTAGCTTTGCCAGAGGGATGTGAGAACTTTGAAGTATATACCGATGCTTCAAAAAATGGTATGGGTTGTGTTTTGATGCAGGCAGGGAAAGTTATAGCTTATGCTTAGAGGCAGCTGAAGCCATATGAAGAGAATTACCCTACTCATGATTTGGAACTGGGTGCAGTTGTTTTTGCTCTTCAGATTTGGAGGCACTACCTTTATGGGGTAACCTTTATGGTGTTTTTAGATCATAAGAGTCTAAAGTATATTTACACTCAGAAGGAGCTTAATATGCGGCAGAGACGATGGATGGAGTTGATCGGTGATTACGATATGGAGATCATCTATCACGAGGGTAAGGCTAATGTTGTTACAGACGCTCTGAGTCGGAAGAGCGTTCATTCGCTATGTACAGCTATGTCTTTGCTAAAGCTAAGGGATGAGATGTCCAAGATGGGGATCTTTATGATAAGGAAAGAGGACACCATCGAGGATTTGACGATCGAGCCGGACTTGTATGAGAACATCAAGAGTAAGCAAGAGCTTGATCCTAAGATCCAAGAAGGGAAGTCAAGAGTGGAGAGCGGCATAGTTTCCAGGTTTTCTATCCACACAGATGGGAGTGTTCGTTTTGATGGGAGATGGTGTGTTCCTGAGGATGCAGAGTTGAGGAGAGTGATCCTGATGAAGGCTCATTGCACTCCTTATTCGGTTCACCCAGGCGGTGATAAGCTTTATAAAGACCTTAAGAAGACGTTCTGGTGGCCAAGCATAAAGAGGGATGTAGCTGAGTTCGTGGCTAGGTGTGTGACCTGTCAGAGGCTCAAGGGTGAGTAGCGGAGACCACAAGGTAAGATTCAATCCTTGGAAGTACCTGAGTGGAAGTGGGAGTCGATATCTATGGACTTCGTGGTTGGGTTACCTAAGTCGCAGCAAGGTAATAACATGATCTGGGTAATTGTTGATCAGTTGACAAAGTCAGCTCATTTTGTTCCTATGAAAGATACCTGGTCTAAGATGCAACTGGCCTTGGTTATAGGAGGCATGTGGTTAGGTTTCATGGCATACCAAAGGATATAGTGTATGACTGTGATGCTAGGTTTATATCCAAGTTTTGGCAAGAATTGCAGGAGTTGATGGGTACTACCTTGAAGATGAGCACAGCTTTTCATCCAGCAACTGACGGTCAGACCCAGAGGACTATCAAGACCTTAGAAGACATGTTGAGAGCATGTGTTATGGAGTTTGGGGGCAGCTGGGAGGACAAGCTAGATCTGATCGAGTTTTCATACAACAACAATTATCATACGAGTATCGGGATGGCACCTTTTGAGGCTTTGTATGGTCGGAAGTGTCGTAGTCCAGTGTGCTGGGATGACAGTTCTGAGGTAGTGTTTTTAGGACAACAGCTGGTACAGGATATGGTTGAACAAATTCGGGTAATTCGGCAAAAGATGAGAGCAGCTCAAGATCGTCAGAAGAGTTATGCCGACTTGCACCGTAGAGACATAGAGTTCGCAGTAGGTGACAAGGTCCTTTTGAAAGTGTCACCAATGCGAGGAGTGATGCGATTTGGAAAGAAAGGCAAGTTGAGCCAGAAGTTTATAGGTCCTTATGAGATTTTGGATCATGTAGGTGAGGTAGCCTGTAGGTTAGCTTTGCCACCAGCTTTGGATAGAGTCCACAATGTCTTTCATGTTTCACAGCTTCGGAAGTATGTGAGTGACCCGTCACATGTGCTTGAGGTCGAGAACATCGAGCTTGATGAGTCTTTGTCTTATGCTGAGGTTCCTAAGAAGATTCTTGATCGCAAGGTACGCAAGACAAGGAATGGTGAGACCGTCTTACTCAAGGTACTTTGGTCCAATCACAATGTGGAAGAGGCCACATGGGAACCAGAGGAGGCTATGCGAGAGCGTTTTTCTAACCTTTTTGATCAGGTATGGTTGGTTACGGGGACGTAACCGTTGTCTTTTAGGGGGGTAGGAGATGGTCGCATGCATGTTTTTGTCTTAGTTTGAGTCAGGTTAGTCGAGTTGGTGATGTTTTAAGCTTGTATAATGTTGGTATATGTGTGTCGGGATGTTGTTTGTTTGTGTTTGTGTTGGGTAAAGTATGAACTTCGGGGACGAAATTCTTTTTAAGTGGGGAAGACTGTAATACTACGGAATTCCTTAGGCTAGTACTCGGCCGAGTAGAGCCTACTCGGCCGAGTAGTGTAGATAGTGTACTTTGTTTGGCTAATGCCGAGGAATACTCGGCCAAGTATGATGAATACTCGACCGAGTAGAGGATACTCGGCCGAGTATACTCTATACTCGACCGATTATCCGGTCTGGCGAGTAATATCTCAGCGGTTTGATGCGGGAGTGTTTAGGGATTATTTATTCGATAAAACAGTTTCTAAACATCATTTTACAACCCTAATCATACTTACGACATCCTAATCACTCCCAAATCTCTCCTCTGTGTGTGTGGACATCGTAATGATCGCATTCAGTCTTTCGTTCTTTCGCCGATAAGTCTTATCCCTATGTTGTTAATGGTCAATTCAAGGGTTGCTTTATTTATAAATTTGGGGGAAATGGGATTGTGCAATGTGTAATTGTGTTATGTGATTATTGTTTAGGCGAGGACTTCGTAGAGGAGTCGTTCTAGTGATTGATTCCATCGTTGCTAATTGTTGCTAAGGTAGGGTTTCCCTACTCAGTCTCAGTTTGTTGATTTAAGATGTGTTTGCATTGTAATTGTTGTTGTCTGCTGATCATCGGAGTATCGGTGTTGTGAGAGTGGATGTGATGTTGTGGTATGGTGATGATTGAGATTGTGTTGTGACGGTTGTGGTGGAGTCACTTGCGGGAGTGGCTTTACACCCTAGTTCGCCCTCCGTGGAACCCGCCACGAGAAGGAATGTGCACATTAAGAGACAGGGATATCGCTCGTTGATGAGCGGGATTTAGGTGGGGATTGGCTGCGGTCCCCCACTGGCGGCGAGGATTACCTGTTGCGATGGGTAATCTGGCAGGGCTACACACTTCGTTGTGTAGTCGGTTACTGTGTGTGATAGGAAGATTGGGGTTGGAGGATGATCAGCTGGTTACCTTGTGTATTTGTCTTATCTTGATTGAACAATACTAACCCCGTTGTTGTAGTTTTATGGAATCTGCTGTGATTCATTTGGGGATGGTGAGAAGGCTGTGACAGGTATTGCATTTGGTGAGCTTGGGCGGTCATGGGAGAGTCGTCACGCCAGTCGTAGTATCACAGTTGCGAGTCTTAGTTTATGATTATGTAATTGTTAACATTTGGATTCACTTTTGTTGGATTTTGGTTTATTGTAACCATTTATATTTACAGTACTTTAAATAAATGTGTTTGGGATAGACGCTTTTGATATATACTAACCTCGGGTAACCGAGATGGTAATAGTCTTTCATGCTAGGGTGGTCCTGGTAAGGTACCTTGGTATGAGGGGGTGTTACAAAACTACCCCAAAAATACACATGCGACCATCTCCTACCCCCCTAAAAAGACAACGGTTACGTCCCCGTAACCAACGATACCTAATCCAAAAGGTTAGGAAAACGCTCTTGCATAGCCTCCTCTGGTTCCCATGTGTCCTCTTCCACATTGTGATTAGACCAAAGTACCTTGAGTAAGACGGTCTCACCATTCCTTGTCTTGCGTACTTTGCGGTCTAGAATCTCTTTAGGAACCTCAGCATAGGACAAGGACTCATCAAGCTTGATGTTCTCAACCTCAAGCACATGTGACGGGTCACTCACATACTTTCGGAGCTGTGAAACATGAAAGACATTGAGGACTCTATCCAAAGCTGGTGGCAATGCTATACCTATAGGCTACCTCGCCTACATGATCCAAAATCTCATAAGAACCTATAAACTTCTGGCTTAACTTGCCTTTATTTCCAAATCTCATCACTCCTCGCATTGGTGACACTTTCAAAAGGACCTTGTCACCTACTGCGAACTCTATGTCTCTACGGTGCAAGTCGGCATAACTCTTCTGACGATCTTGAGCTGCCCTCATCTTTTGACGAATTAACCGAACCTGCTCAACCATATCTTATACCAGCTGTGGTCCTAAAATCACTGCCTTTGAACTGTCGTCCCAACGAACTGGACTTCGGCACTTCCGACCATACAATGCCTCGAAAGGTGCCATCCTGATACTAGTATGGTAATTGTTGTTGTACGAAAACTCGATCAGATCAAGCCTGCCCTCCCAGCTCTGTAGGCGGTATCACTATTACGATAACAATGAACGGTAAAACTTACAGAACCAGCAGAGAAAGAAGTCATGGCATGACAAGAATCACTGCCCTAAAGTTGAATTTGCCCCGCTCAATACACACGGCCTCTTGGCAACCAACCCCCAGGGTAGAAAATGGGTGTATATATAGTAGGCGTAGGAAGGATCCAGAAACCATAATAAATTGTCTCGTAAAGAGATTTTAGAAGACTGTAAAATCAGTATTGTAAAACACAAAAATTAGTACAGAAGACTGCACTTTCAGTCTACGGAAAACGCAACATTTCTATAAAAGACTGAGTAATCAGTTTCGAAAATTGTGCAAAAATATTATAGTGAATAAGTGATCGTACTTCCAAAAACGGCCTATGGTACGCACCGCAGGTGCTCTACCAAAGCCCAGAGCCCAGAGCCCGTGCCCGTGCCCGAACCCGGCCCGACCCATCGTGGCGTGCGCGCGCGTGCGCGTGTGTGGCTGTACGGTCCCTTTACCACTACATATCTAGTAGTCCAACACAAAAGATCACTTATAAACTATAATACTCCAACATATTTTATCAATGTGGGATTGTTTTGAAGCAAAACTAAGCAATACTTCCAACAATCCCCCACATGATTCAAAAGAAAAAGAAGAGAAAAAGATGATTAGGGCAACGGAACGTAAGTCTTAAGATGACAATGTTCCTGAGGAATTGAATTGTTACCCTGTGCATACAATTACCTGCTACAGCCGTATCGAGTTGCTCTCGGCATTGGACTCTCCATGGTGGTTTGTAACGGATAACTGCGCACAAACCTGCATTCAAATCTGTGTTCGTCCTCGCGAAATGTCATAAAAGGTGCCCCTTACATGCCTGGGTTCTCGTGAACGCTCTAGAGGTCTTAAAGCCTAAAGACCTCATAGGGGGTAGGGCATTTCCCCCACATTCACATAGGTAAGTCCATCAGGTTTGACTATCACAAACCATCCTTAAACAAGGACTATGGACTTATTAAGAGCTTAGCTCAACCTTCCTCACTTGACAGAAATAACACAATATAAAAGAATACTACATCACTTTTATTAAAATAGGAATGGTAGTAGTATTACAACATGAGATCCTCGTGAATTCGTTTGACCCATTGAACTTGATAAACCCAAGTGGGGGAGCCCCGTCACGGTTCACTCCCAATAGGCTTTAAACCCATTCCTCGTGCTGACTCCAGCACTAATTTTCTGCAGAGGCCTTTCGTGAGAGGATCCGCAATATTCCTCTCCAATATTACATAATCCAGTGATATCACATTATTTCTGATCAGATTCCTCACTATAGCATGTCTCAAGCGTATATGTCTCCTCTTTCCATTGTAAGCTTAATTGCGTGCCACACCAATGGCTGCTTGAGAATCGCAGAAACTGATGGAGCTGGTCTCCCCCAGAATGGAATGTCTGCTAACAGGTTCCTTAGCCACTCGGCTTCCTGACCTGCCAATTCTAAAGCAATAAACTCAGATTCCATTGTTGATTTTGCAATACAACTCTGTTTAGAAGATTTCCAAGAGATAGCACCACTAGCCAAATTAAACACATATCCACTAGTAGAATGAATCTCATCATTATCAGACACCCAATTAGCATCACAATATCCTTCTAAAACACATGGGGATTTGGAATAGTGCAAACCCCAATTCATTGTTCCCCTAAGATATTTTAGAAGTCGATATAAAGCATTCCAGTGTGACTGATTTGGACTATGTGTATACCTGCTAAGACGACTTACCGTATAAGCAATGTCTGGTCTTGTATAATTCATTAAAAACATGACACTGCCAATTATCTTAGCATATTCTTCTTGGTTCACACTAACACCCTCATTCTTTTTTAGGTGTATACTAGGATCATATGGGGTTTTGACTGGTGCACAATCAAAACAGTCAAATCTTTTAAGAATTTTCTCAACATAATGTGACTGATCCAGACTCAAACCCCATTTGGTCCTAGAAATTTTTATACCAAGAATAACATTGGCTTCACCTAGGTCTTTCATGTCAAAACGAGAGCTTAAGAAGGCTTTGGTGTCATTAATAACTTTCATATTAGTCCCAAAAATGAGCATGTCATCAACATACAAACACACAATGACACAACCATCTTTGTCACTTTTAGCATATACGCAGGTATCCGAATCATTTACATGAAATCCATAAGATGTAATAGTTTGATGAAATTTGTCATACCATTGCTTCGGAGCTTGCTTTAGACCATATAATGATCTAACCAGTTTACATACCTTGTCTTCTTGTCCTGAAATTACACAACCCTCTGGTTGCTTCATGAATATTTCTTCGTTCAAGTCTCCATTCAAAAAAGCTGTCTTAACGTCCATTTGATGCACAAATAGATCATGTATAGAAGCTAGTGCAATTAAGGCCCTAATAGTAGCAAATTTAGTAACAGGAGAGTAAGTGTCAAAAAAATTCAAACCTTTGGTTTGTCGATTACCACAAACAACCAATCTAGCTTTATATTTGTCGATAGATCCATCGGGATTGAGTTTCTTCTTGAACACCCATTTGTTGCTTAGAGGTTTACACCCTCTAGGCAGATCGGTGAGAATCTAAGTGTTATTACCTTTGATGGAATCTATCTCACTGTTGATAGCTTCCAGCCAGAAAGTAGAATCGATGAAGTTCATGGCTTCCTTGTAAGTTCTCGGATCATTTTCTAGAACATAGGCACGAATGTCCTCCTCATCAAGAAATTCTTTTTCTGCCAAACTTGTCTCAAAGTCTGGGCCAAAATCTTTTGCTATTCTAGCCCTCTTGATTCTTCTAGGTTTAGTCACTGCATCTGCATTAGTTACTGCACTAGTAGAAGCATTATTAACACTATTGGAAACAAGTGGTAAACGAGGTTCAAGGTTAGTTTTCATTGGAAAAATATTCTCAAAAAATACAACATCTCTAGAATCTTTAATAGGACCAAAACCTGAACCATCCTTTAGAATAAACCTGTAGGCCGCACTGTTAGAAGCATAACCAATGAATATATCGTCGATTGTTTTTGGTACAATTTTGCTTCTTTGGCATGCAGGTATTCCAATTTTTCCCAAGCACCCCCCACACTTTGAGGTAGTTAAAATTAGGCTTGTGGCCTTTCCAGAGCTCATAAAGAGTAGTTTCCAATTTTTTGTGTGGAACTCTGTTAAGTACAAAACAAGCAGAAAGAATGGCCTCGCCCCACATGTTAGTAGGCATACCAGAACTAATAAGCATAGAATTCATCATGTCTTTCAAAGATTGATTTTTCCTTTCGGCTATTCCGTTTTTTTGAGGTGTGAATGGGGCGGTGATCTCATGGATAATGCCATTTTCTTCACAATATTTTTTAAGTGGATAACCCTCATATTCACCGCCCCTATCAGACCTAACACGTTTGATTTTAAGGTCTAATTGATTTTCCACTTCAGCTTTATAGATCATGAATTTTTGCTCTGCTTCATCTTTTGTACTTAACAAATACACTTTCGTATATCTAGAGAAATCATCTACAAAAGTGATATAATAACGCTTACCTCCTCGGCTCATTGTGTTTCTGAAATCCCCCAAGTCCGAATGCATTAATTCAAGAAGAGTCGAGGCACGATGGACTTCTTTATTAAATGGTGTCCTGGAATGTTTAGCCTCTACACATATCTCATATTTGTCAAAAGCCGTATTACTAAAGCCATGTATAAGGTCAAGATATTTCAATTTTTTAACATAATCAACATTTATATGACCTAATCTAGCATGCCATAAAGTAATAGACTCAGCAAGATAAACAGAAGTGGTGGAGTTTTTATTAATAGTCACCACATCGAGCACAAAAAGCCCGCCATTACAAAAACCTTTTCCAACAAAATTATTGTTTCTAGTGAGTACAAGTTTGTCGGATTCAAAAATGAGTTTTATACCGGCCTTGTTAAGTAAAGACCCTGAAATAAGGTTCCTACGAATTTCTGGAACATGAAGAACATTATTAAGTTCAAGAATTTTACCGGAAGTTAGCTTCAGTTGTACCTTTCCCTTACCAATAACGTGTGTAGTGCTAGAATTGCCCATGAACACGCATTGTCCATTAGTTTCTGGTACATATTCTTTGAACGCTTCTTTGTCACAACATATGTGACTCGTAGCTCCGGTGTCCAAAACCCATTCTGTGATGTTGCTTACCAGATTTACCTCGGATACAACGGCAGTAATTACTTCATCTGTTTCGATGAGATGAGCATGATGCTTGTTTTTTGACTTTTCTTGGGATCCTTGCTGACAGAATTTTGCGGAATGACCCGTTTCACCACAAGTGAAGCATTCTCCTTTGAACGGCCTTTTGGGTTTGAAATCTGTTTGCATTTTCACTCCGTGGATCTGGTTTGGTCCCTTGTTGTTGTGGTTGTTGTTGTTATTACGTCTAGGACCCTTGTTGTGATTTTTTGTCTCAACGAGATTGGCATTGGAAGAGGAATGATCAACTTGTTTACCTCTTAACTGGATTCGATTTTGCTCTTCAAACTTGATGTGTGACACTAACTCAAGAAGAGTGAAATCCTCTTGTTTGTGTTTCATGGAGTGCACATAATTCTGCCAAGACAAAGGAAGTTTCTCGAGTAGACAATTAGCTTGAAAGGTTTCACATATTTTCATACCCTCCGCAATAATATCAGCACATAAAGTCTCATACTCATGAACTTGATCTAACACAGGTTTTTCATCAGTTATACGAAAATTTAACCATCTATTGCAAGCGTATTTTTTAGTGCCAAAATCATCGGTTCCGTATTTTGTTTTAAGAGCGTCCCAGATGTCTTTAGCAGTTTCAAGTTTGCTATATATCAAAAATAAAGGTTCCGTCATATAGTGCAGTAAAATGCCACGACATGTTTTACTGTCTGCAGGAAAATCCCGTTCACTGTTTTCTGGTGCTTCAGTTCCGGTTAAAGTATAATCTATCTTTAACTGGCTTAAAAGAAAATCAAGTTTTTCTGACCAAATCCTATAGTTTTTACCATCAAGTAAATCCAATTTTGACATATCAGGGATAAAAACTGTAGGCATAAGAGTCGGATTAAAAGAAGCAGCAGAAATTGACATAGCCATATCGCCTACGCTAAAAATTTTAACGAGCAAGTAATTTTTTTTTTTAAAATTCAACTTTAGACTGTAGGCGGTATCACTATTACGATAACAATGAACGGTAAAACTTACAGAACCAGCAGAGAAAGAAGTCGTGGCGTGACAAGAATCACTGCCCTAAAGTTGAATTTGCCCCGCTCGATACACACGGCCTCTTGGCAACCAACCCCCAGGGTTACACGACTTCTGAGCCTAAGGTGTACGACAAAGACTCGGATTGAGGAGTAGTAACAGAACGTTGCCCAAAATTAGCTACGGAAATAGAGTGTAAAGAGAAGAGAGAAGAGATAATTGTTGTGTTGTTGTGTGTTCTGAAATGGTAGAAAATGGGTGTATATATAGTAGGTGTAGGAAGGATCCAGAAACCATAATAAATTGTCTCGTAAAGAGATTTTAGAAGACTGTAAAATCAGTATTGTAAAACACAAAAATTAGTACAGAAGACTGCACTTTCAGTCTACGGAAAACGCAACATTTCTCTAAAAGACTAGGTAATCAGTTTCGAAAATTGTGCAAAAAGTGAATAAGTGATCGTACTTCCAAAAACGGCCTTTGGCACGCACCGCAGGTGCTCTATCAGAGCCCGGAGCCCGTGCCCGAGCCCGAGCCCGAGCCCGGCCCGGCGTGGCGTGCGCGTGCGCGCGTGTGTGGTTGTACGGGCCCTTTACCACTACATATCTAGTAGTCCAATACAAAAGATCACTTATAAACTATAATACTCCAACATATTTTATCAATGTGGGATTCTTTTGAAGCAAAACTAAGCAATACTTCCAACAAGCTCCCCCGAAATCCATGGCACATGCTCTCAACATGTCCTCTAGGGTCTTGATAGTCCTCTCAGTCTGACCATGAGTTGCAGGATGAAAAGCTATGCTCATCTTCAAGGTAGTACCCATCAAATCCTGCAGTTCTTGCCAAAACTTGGATATAAACCTCGCATCACGGTCAGACACTATATCCTTAGGTATACCATGTAAGCGGACCACATCTCTCCTATAACCCAAGGCCAGCTGCATCTTGGACCAGGTACCCTTCATAGGAACGAAATGAGCTGACTTTGTTAACCGATCAACAATCACCCAGATTATGTTGTTACCTTGCTGTGACCTAGGTAACCCCACAGCAAAGCCCATAGAGATCGATTCCCACTTCTACTCAGGTACCTCAAGGGATTGAATCTTATCTTGTGGTCTCCGTTGCTCACCCTTGACCCTCTAACAGGTCAAACACCTAGCCACGAACTCAGCTACATCCCTCTTCATGTTGGGCCACCAGAAAGTCTTATTAAGGTCTTTATACAGCTTATCACCACCTGGGTGAACCGAATAAGGAGTGCAATGAGCCTCTGTCAGGATCACTCTCCTCAAATATATATCATCAGGAACACCCTATCTCCCATCAAAGTGAACACTCCCATCTGTGTGGATAGAAAACCTGGAAACTGTGCCACTCTCCACTCTAGACTTCCACTCTTGGATCTTAGGATCAAGCTCTTGTTTACTCTTGATGTTCTCATACAAATTAGGCTCGATCGTCAAATCTCCGATGGCATCCCCTTTCCTTATCATAAAGATTCCCATCTTGGATATCTCATCCCTCATCTTAAGCAAAGACATAGTTGTACATAGCGAATGAACGCTCTTCCTACTCAGAGCATTTGCAACAACGTTAGCCTTACCCTCGTGATAGATGATCTCCATATCGTAGTCCCCGATCAGCTCCATCCATCGTCTCTGTCGCATATTAAGCTCCCTCTGAGTTTAGATATACTTCAGACTCTTATGATCTGAAAACACCTTAAAGGTTGCCCCGTAAAGGTAGTGCCTCCAAATCTTAAGAGCAAAGACAACTGCACCCAGTTCCAAATCATGAGTAGGGTAGTTCTCCTTATATGGCTTCAGCTGCCTCGAAGCATATGCTATAACTTTCCCTTCCTGCATCAAAACACAACCCAGAACATTCTTTGAAGCATCGGTATATAGTTCAAAGTTCTTGCATCCCTCTGGCAAAGCTAGAATAGGAGCTGTGGTCAAACGTTCCTTTAAGGTTTGGAACGTCGTCTCACAACTCTCATCCCAAACAAATCTGGTCTCTTTTCTCATCAAAGCAGTCATAGGCTGTGCTATAGTGGAAAAGTCTTTCACGAACCACCTGTAGTAACCAGCAAGGCCCAAGAAACTCCGAACCTCAGCAGTCCTCTTCGGTGATTCCCACTTGGTCACTGCCTCGATCTTGCCAGGATCTACGGACACCTCCTTCTTAGATATCACATGACCCAGAAAAGCGACCTCCTCTAACCAGAACTCACACTTAGATAGCTTGGCATAAAGTTGGTTCTCTCTCAGAGTCTGCAAAAATATCCTTAAGTGTTCCTCATGATCCTCTTTAGTCTTAGAGTAGACTAAGATGCCATCAATGAAAACAACCACGAACTTATCCAAAAACGGACTGAAAATCCGATTCATCAGATCCATGAAAGCTGCTGGTGCATTGGTCAAACCAAAAGGCATCATCACGTACGCATAATGACCATAACGGGACCGGAAAGCTGTCTTTAGAATATCCTCATCTGCTATCCTTAATTGGTGATAACCTGACCTCAAATTGATCTTAAAAAACACACCTGCTCCACTCAGCTGATCAAACAAGTCATCAATCCTAGGCAAGGGATACTTGTTCTTCAATGTAACACGGTTAAGCTCTCTGTAGTCGATACATAGCCTCATACTCCCATCTCTCTTCTTTACAAACAGAACTGGAGCTCCCCACGATGACACACTCGGCCGGATATACCCCTTCTCTAGCAGATCATGTAACTGTTTCTTCAACTCTGCTAACTCCTTAAGTGTCATACGGTATGGTGCTTTAGATATAGGACATGTTCTCGGTTTAAGCTCCACGTTGAAGTCAACATCTCTCTTTGGTGCCAACCTCGGTATCTCCTCAGGAAAGACATCATCAAACTCTCCCACCACAGGTATATCAGCAGCTGTCTACGGCTCTACTCGAAGATCTCTCACTTGACAAAGAATCAAGGGACACTTCTTCCTCAAGCACGACTTTAAGGTCATTACTGCTATGAACTTATACTTAGGTCTCACAAAAAAAACCTTATAAGACACCCTTATACCCTTGGGACCCTTTAAAGACACTTTCTTTTGCCGACAATCTATCTTGGCATCATACTTACCCAACCAATCCATCCCGACAATAACCTCAAATCCATCCATAGGAAAGTCTACCAAGTCTACCGGTAAATCTACCCCTCCAACCAAAATAGACACTCCCCTATACAACTTAACACATGACACTGCCTCCCCAGAAGGTATAAACTCATCATCCTTTACAAGTTCAAACTCCCCCAAGCCCATAGACAAAGCATGACTCCTAGACACAAAAGAGTGTGTTGCCCCCGAGTCAAACAAAACAAAAGACGGTATATTATGAACAAGAAATGTACCGGTAAGTACATGTGTATCATTCTGAGCTTCTTGCTTGTCTATCATAAAGAGCTTTCCACTGCTTTTCTGGCCTCCCCCTTGAACTGAGGCGTTAGAAGTACTCGGCTTAGCTGCCGAATCCTGGGTGACACTGTTGTTCGGGCGCTGCTAAGATCCCCCACTGTTGCGGTTAAAACCGCCGTTGTTGCTATGTCCACCATGGTTACCCCATGACCCACCTTGCTGGTTGCTAGCAAAGCTCTGACTCGGACCCTGTGAGAGAAGTTTCCCTGAAAAGTTCCCGAGCCTACTTCAGTCATGGCACTCGTGCAGTAACGTCTCTTGTGGCCTATGCCACCACAGTTGTAGCTTAACATATTGGAGTTGTCACTCACACTCCGACCACCACCTTTACCCCATCCTCAAGATCCTCCAGAGAAACCAGCCCCACCAGAAAACGCCTTAGCCTGATTGAAGTTGCCCTTCTTGTTACCCGACTAAGTGTTGTTCCCACTATCATCTTTTCTCTTCTCAGCAGCAGTTCTCTCTATAGCTTCCTTTGAGAGGTCTACCATCCTCTTAGCTTGACCAGCCCTCAGATACACATCCTTAAGATCAGTGATGACTCCAGCTGGTAAACGGTTCATGATCTTAGCTGACAAACCCCTCTCAAAGCGAAGAGCCAAACCCTTCTGCCCTAGCTGCATGTACTCTGCATAGCGAGACAACTCAAGGAATCGGTGATAGTACTCGGTGACTGTCATATCATCGGTCATAGTGAAGGAATCGAACTCAGATATCAACTTGTAACGGATATGCTCCGGCACAAACTGCTCCCCCATAGCACTCTTCAGACCCGACCATGGTATAGCCCCTACAGCTTCAGCCTGGTAGTAAGCTCTGGCATCCTCCTTGACGTTCTGCCACCATACAGCGGCCTCGCACCTCAGGTAGTACATTACCTGCTCAGCTATCATCTCTTGTGGACACTTAACAACCTCCATGAGACTTTCCATCTGACGATGCCAGTTCTCGAGCAACTTAGGTTCCCCGACGCCCTCATAAGTAGGTGGGTTAAAGCAAGCGATGATGATGCTAAGTTGGGTAGCATCCACAGGTTTCTCCGCACTCTTACCCACGTTCTTAAGAGCCTCAAGAAGAGCCTCCTGTTGCTCGATCATGCGAGCTATCTCATCGATAGTCATCTTGGATGCTTGAATTTGCGCGACAGTCCTTTTTGGCAGCATTTTGAGCTAATAAGAGGTAAAGAAACGTAAGCACAAAAGCCTACGACTCAAAATATAAACGACCCTCTGCCAAAGAAGCACTCGGCCGAGTATATATCGATACTCGGTCGAGTAAAGACTACTCGGTCGAGTATCACTGATACTCGGTCGAGTAATCCACTCCAGTAGCCAACGTCAAAATCAAAAGAAACATACTCGGTCGAGTATAAACCATACTCGGTCGAGTATGTCCTACTCGGTCGAGTAAACACTTCCAGTAGCCACTGCTACTCACTGCCAAACAACACTCGGTCGAGTGCCTGGTTACTCGGCCGAGTACCCCCTACTTGGTCAAGTACCCGCCCTGCTCGGCCGAGTCATGCCAAAAACGAGCTACAAACAGTACAATAATATATCCTATCATGCCATTCTACCCAAAGTTAAGCATATTACGTCATAAGTCTTAAAGCCACATAGTAAACACCTAACATGCCAATACGTTTCATGTCAAAACCGTTTCAATTGATTTCACACATCAGTTCCACCATGCCTTTCTACCAATTTCACATGTCCTTCACATATTTTTACACATCACACCTTCTACCATATGTTCCAAGCATTCAATCTCTACACACCACACACATGTATCAAATAAACACGCAAGACATTTCCCCCGATGACCGGCTTGAGTTTGTAAGGGCCATAGTGCTACTTCGGGACGTCTCGCAAGTCCTTGCGGTAGCTCCAAACAACTCTCCTCGGGTTCATTTTATTTTGACTCCCTAAATTCATTGGGTTCATTAGTTTTAGATGCCGGAATCGTCGGCTCTGATACCACTTTGTAACACCCCTTCATACCAAGGTACCTTACCAGGACTACCCCAGCATGAAAGGCTGTTACCATCTCGGTTACCCGAGGTTAGTACATATCAAAAGACAGTCCAAACACATTTATTAAGGTACGGTAAATATAAAGGTACATTGTTTCCAAAATCCAATAAAGAAATATCCAAATGCTAACAACCACAAAACAAAAGCTAAGACTTGTGATGATGATAACTAATCCGACGTTATGACTCTCCCATGACCGCCCCAAGCTCACCAAATGCATCACCTATCACAATCTGCTCACCATTCCCGAATGGATCACCATAGATTTTACAAAACAACAACGGGGTCAGTTCTGCATAATCAAAATAAGACAAGTGCATAAAGTAACTAGCTGATCATCCTCCATCCCCGGTCTCCCGATCTCACACAGTAACCGACTACACACCGAAATGTGTAGCCCTGCCAGACTACCCATCGCAACAGGTAGCCCACGCCGCCAGTGGGGGACCGCAGCCAATTCCCACCAAAATCCCGCTCATCAACTAGCGATAATCATGTCCCTTAATGTGCACATCCCCTCCCGTGACGGGTTCCACGGAGGGCGAACTAGGGCGTGAAGCCACTCCCGCAAGTGACTCCACCACAACCATCACAACATCGTCACAACCACCACCACCATACCAACACTCCGATGATCAGTAGAAAACAGTCATACACAATACAATCACATTCTTAAATCAATTAACAGTAACTGAGTAGGGAAACCCTACCTTAGCACAACAGCAATGAATGAGAGCAAGCAACTAGAACGGCTCCTCTACGAAGTCTCCGCTTAAACAACAATTACATAACACAATAACTAATTGCCAAAACCTCATTTCCCTCAATTCATAATTAAAGACAAACCCCAAAAATATCAACCATTAAACATGAAAATAAGGACTTACCGACGAAGAATTAAGGGAATGAATATGATTGCTTAAGATTGCCCACACACAGAGGAGAGATTCAAAATGATTAAAGCGTCGTATATTGTTTTAGGTTTTATAAAACGTAATTAGAAACTGATTAATGAAATATATAACGCCCTAACCATTCTCGAATCAAACCGCTGAAATATTACCCGTCAGACTGGATACTCGGTCGAGTATAGAGTGTAGTTAGCCGAGTACCCTCTACTCGGTCGAGTATTACCAATACTCGGCCGAGTATTTCTGGGCAGTCAGCCAAACAGAATACCAAACACACTTTACTCGACCGAGTAGGCCATGTCCGGTCGAGTACCAGCCTATAAAATCCGTAGTATTACATTTAACTTACCTCTCTCATTTGAAAGGATGAGATAGGTTGGTCCTACCCTAGAGGATTAACCTAGTTTTCTTACCTTATCAAAAAAAAAATATCTATTTGAGATAAATAAGATAAAAGCAAAATGTATAGGAAAAAGTTAAAAAAAAAAAAATATGTCTTATATGCTCATGTGGATAATATTTGACCCGTTTTAATTTAATATTAAGAGGAATACCTCCGTCTTAAGGAAGACTAGTTGGCCTAGTTAGCATAAAAAAAAAGTGATTTTATGCTTAAAAAACAAGTTTTCCCATAATTTAATTTTGGAAAAAAATTAACAGAATTTCGCGAAATCTTTTGTAGAATTATTTTGCAAATTTAAGTACGTTTGGCCTAATACTGAAGAACTATTTTATTTCATTAAATATATTTTTACTAATATATTGAAATGCAATTATAATAAGTAATATAGTAACATACAATGTTATATGAAAAAAAAAAAAATCAAATAGGTTGTTGTGCAAAGATTCTCAAAATAACTAGCTAGAAACTTGACTTTTGAATTACGGTGTTTCATGTAACTCGAATTTTATACACTAATTTGGAAAAAAAGTTATCTCGAATAAATGACGCTATAAAAAAATGGAAATGGGTAACAATATAACAAAAATAAAATGGGATAATTATTTGGGCTTGGAAAGTAAATGAAAATAATAATCATTTTTTTATAATTTAATGTTTTAATTTTGAGAAATAGAAGAAATATCAATTTATACATAATATGTGTGAAAACTAATTAGTCTAATTTAATTTAAACTTTTGTTGGACATGAAATAAAAACCAAACTTTTTTTTTTGGCAACTGTAAAAAAGAGTAAACCTATCTAACCATAGCCTTACAAGCAAGGCTATGTGCAACAGTATGAGTTTGACTTGGAATTGGAAAAGGGAATGGATGGTGTGATATGTGAGGGGAATGATACGCTATACACGACGGTGAATGAAAGAGTACGTGAGTTCTCAAAGGCAGCGGCGGTATTTTGGAGGCAAAGGAACATAATAGGACGTTTATTACTTTGGTCCCCAAATGTGATAATCCGGAGAGGGTTGGGGACTATCGCCCGATAAGCTTGTGTAATGTTTTCAAGCGTATTGTTACAAAGTGTATCACTAATAGGATGGCGAAGGTGATGGGTTATTTGGTGGGGGATTTCCAAAATGCGTTTATTCCGGGAAGACAAATTTCTGATAATATTCTGTTGGCACATGAAGCTATTCATAAAATTAACTCACACAAGAAAGGGAAATTTGGGCGATTTGCGTTTAAGGCGGATATGAGTAAGGTCTAAGACACTTTGACCCTATTCTTTTGGACTTAAAGTCACTTAATTTAAGTTCACTTCAGATCTTATATTTTCAGTTCAGTTCAGTTCAGGTCTTATAAGTTCAGTTCAGATCTTATAATTTCAGTTCAGTTCAGATCTTATAATTTCAGTTCAGCTCAGATCCTATAAGTTCAGCTCAGTTCGGTTCAGATCCTATAAGTTCAGTTCAAGTCCTATACGTCACTTAACTTAAGTTCAGTTCAGATCCTATAAGCTCAGTTCAGATCCTATAAGTTTAGTTCAGTTCAGATCATATAAGTTCGGTTCAGTTCAGTTCAGATCCTATAAGTCCAGTTCAGATCAGTTTCAGTCCAAAAGAACGGGGTCTTTATATTTACGTCAAAATAAACATAGACCTGAAATAACCTAAAACGTGAAACATAACATGTCTATGAGGTATAGACCTGCCAAAATTGACCAAACCGGATGATCCGACCCGAATAATCCAATCCAAACCTTATCCAAACCTAAATTGAGGACCCGAATTTGACCCAAAATCCAATTTGACCTGATCCTATGCAACTCGACCCGAATGTTTATTGTCACGTACTAGAGTTATTTCCAAATAAATTTATAACTTAATATCGACACTCTGGAAAATGACCAAAATCCAAAATAACTCGACACAATCCCACTTGAATTCATGCAAACACAAATAACCCACCCGATTTAAGTCGCTTGATCCGTTTACCAGGATAAAGGTATAATTGAAAGTGAACCTTGGTATTGTGATCCAATTTTGAAATATCCTAGCATGAACTATTGAAATTGGTCATTGTCGGCTAGAAATCCTAGAATGAAGTTTGTTTTTTTGTTTTTGAACTACGAAAATTGGGCAAGTTTTTTGTCGGCTAGAATTAAGTATGAGGCGGGTTTATACCCGGCCGTAATCTAAAAGTCATAACTCATAAAGTTAAGTGGATTGTTGAGCTGACACGATAAACACGGTTCACGACCCATTTTAACACAATATGGAATTGGTACGGCTTGGCGCGGTACACTATGGGCTGTGTGAGATGATTGTAATATATGTACATTCATGGTTTTGATGCATTCTAAACAAAAAGAAAAAAAAATGAAAAAACGAAAATCCCGGCTAGGTGAAAACTCACAAGGGTGGGCACCTAAGGCAAGATTGGGAAGGTGGCCGAGGACGGAATGAAAACCCGAAAGGGCATTCCGGGCAAAATGAAGAAACGAGTTGCGAGCCACCATGAGAGGTAAGGAAAAGTTAAGGTTGAAAATCCCTCATTTTGCTTAAGGCGCCTTTTCGGGTTTTCCCTTAACTACTATAATACTAGAATTAACTACCAAATTAACAATTTATAAGCCAAACTGTACTCTAGATTACTCTAATGGATAAAGCAATATAGTGCAAGTAAGGGTCGATTCCAAGAGAAGGACTTTTAAACTAAAAACTTGAATTGTAAACTATTGCATACTAAGCAAGACTCTACTACTAATTAAGACTCTAATCAACTTTATAAACACACAATGATTATTAACAATGATCAACAATAGAACATAGACCGAAAAAGGGGTTTGAGTGAATTGGTAACATGAATGTAAGGAAAAGTTGAAATCTTTTCTAACAAGGCAATATAACAAACACTTGGTGAGCAAGAAAATTCAATATTAAAGAGAACTTGGTGTAACTTCCTCTTAGTAACCAACAATTAGTAAACCTTGACCCTTTTTGCTCTCTCAAAATTATCTACCCAATACTACCATCTCAATATGTTGATACATGTAATTAAACCATCTACATATACCCTTCAAACTTAGACCTCAAGTCATTAAAACATGAAAAGAGACTAAGCATGAGCATTAAGAGTTTAACCAAAAGATGGAGCTAGGATTAATTCCTCATGAGATTAAACCATACAAATAAGAAAAAGACATAAACTTTCCTATTTGTTATATGAATCCTTTAAACCAAATCAACAAACAACAAACTTGCTTCAAACAATCCTAGATAGATTAAACCATTTCTCTAAGATTTGCACTAGTCAAGTAAGCAATATGCAAGGGTGATCAAACCAAACATTCAATTATTTAACATAAGAAATTAAGTACAAGGAAAGAGTATTAGATAAATTAAGAGAGATTAGAGGGTTTTACAATACCAAAGTTGGAAACTTTGAGTGAAATTATACCAAGTAGTGGAAGATTAGCCTTCCATAATTGTCTTACAAGCCAATTTTTGTGGAAAGATTACAATGAGAATGGAAATGATTAAGGTCTAATTCTTACAAGATTAAAAGCAAAGCATAAGATATTAATGGTCTCAAATATTGGGGTATATATAGTGCAACACGAAAGCCTAGGGTAAGCATGGAATGGACCTTGAATTTCCACAAAACACGGTCTTTAAAATTTGCGAAGCAGACCAAACCGTAGGCTCCGGTGGTCACCGCAGACTCCGGTGTGAGCCGCAGGCTGCGGTTTTTATCTGACTTTTTGCCACTTATTGCTTGTAATCCCTTGTTCTCCCTTTGTCTTGGCTCCGTGGTATAGGGCTCCAAACGGTGCATCTACCTCGTTCCTTTAAACTTGGGTCGGGACTTTGGAAGCTTGTCTCGACCTTGACTTGTTGACCGCTCGTCTTTGACCTTGGTTGAATTTGAGTTAACTTTTTAAGTTGAACTCCAAGCCTTTGTATCCTATAAATTTATAACTGACTCAAGCGAGCAATCATTAGAGGTTACACCGAAGCTCGGATCATCCAATTAGTAACATCTATATTCAAACCAAAACTTCCTTATTTCATTAACAAATCCCTCCGTTTGACCACTTTATTTACCTAACAACACTTAATTGACTCGACTCTATTTGACGCTATCAAATACCCCCACACTTAGACTTTTACTCGTCCCGAGTAAAACCCGAAGCAAGCAATTGCACAAGTCTATAAGCTAGTGTAGATGTAAATGACCACTCTTCCCTCACTACAACCTTCTTATAACCTCCTCTTAAACAATCCACCAATTGAAAAGGAAAATCTAGACTCAAAGTTTTACACAAACTCTTCTCTCACTCCCCCTCCTTATTACTCCCTCATACAAAGACACGACACACCACCAACTCCGACTCATTCCAACTCCACCCTTCTTATATCACCAACAAGAGATGGCCACTCTCACCTTATCCCAAGGTGATAGCAAAGTGGCCTAGGCAACTCCTAAATCATCGCATTACACCACTTATATCACCCCCTTATCACTCCATACAATGAAAATTGTGCTACTTGGTTGGCCAAACTCCTTCAACATCAACAACTCAAGTAGCCAAATCAAAAATCCACCAATTTGAAACCAATTTTTGTGATAAAAAATAAATTAAGTTGTAAAGCTAGCCTCCTTCCAAGACCCTCCTTATCACTCCCTTCTTATCCCTCCATCGTTTTGGTGTTACATTTTTCAATTTTTTAATTTTTGTTGTTGAAAATCCCT
Source organism: Silene latifolia (assembly GCF_048544455.1). Lineage (NCBI taxonomy): Eukaryota > Viridiplantae > Streptophyta > Magnoliopsida > Caryophyllales > Caryophyllaceae > Silene > Silene latifolia. The sequence goes on from NW_027413337.1 coordinate 26,799, forward strand.
CATTTTGTTTAAGGCGCCCTTTCGGGTTTTCACCTTAACTTTTCCTTACCTCTCATGGTGGCTTGCAACTCGTTTCTTCATTTTGCCCGGAATGCCATTTCGGGTTTTCATTCCGTCCTCGGCCACCTTCCCAATCTTTACTTAGGTGCCCACCCTTGTGGGTTTTCACCTAGACGGGATTTTCGTTTTTTCATTTTTTTTGTTTAGAATGCATCAAAACCATGAATGTACATATATTACAATCATCCCACTCCCCCACACTTAGGTCACACATTGTCCTCAATGTGGAGGAGTACCATCACCTTCTCAAGAATAGTTGTTGAAGGGACCCGAGCCTTCACCTTGCTCATATGTCCCTTGATTTCTTCTCCTCCTTTCACTTTCTTCTCTCACCCTTTTCCCCCTCTCATAGGCTTCATCAACTTGTTGCTCATTAATGTTTGGTTGGTAGGTGGGATCATTATGGTGGAGAGTCATGCCAAAGAGGCCTCGGATGAGGCCGAAGGAGTCTTCTTGTGCTTCTGCGTCATGGTAAGAGTCTTCAATGTATTGGTGGTGCCTTTCATTTTGCACCCCAAATTGATGGCTCACTTGCTACCTCCACTCATTTTGAGCCTTCCACATAGCTTGATTTTCCTCCATTTTCTTGGCTTGTCATTGTTGCCAAGCATAGGATTCCTCTTGTCGTTTGGCTATCCCTTCAAGCATCTTCATTTGAGCCAACTCGGCTTCATCTCCCAACCTCTTATGCTCATCAAAAGCATTCTTGAATTGCTCCAAACTCTCCAACTTTGGCCCATATTGTTGTTGCCAAGTGTGGGAGCTCTCAACCCTTCCACTAATAGTTTCCAAAGTCCCCCGGGTTTCGTTGAAATAGTTAAACATTTGTTGTTGTCAAGGGGCGATTGGAGTGTTATAACCTCCCCCCGCCTCATACATGGGGGAATCTTGATGGGTGGTGTGAGTGGGGAAATTAGGTTGATGGGAAGTACTCTCAAGATGGTGAACTGCACTTTCCTCTTCTCTTCTTTCATCTCCTCCTCTTTTTTGATTTTGAGCTAACAAGTTGGGTGCCTTCGGGTCGGGATGGCAAAAGAATTCATGTGCCATGTGCCCGCTTGGTAGTGGGGAGTTTGGTGGCCGAGGAAGAACTAGGTAGCCTTGTTCATGTGCTCCCAACCATATTCCTCTCAAGGTTGTTTTACTAAGAATGTGGAACATTTTGTATTTTTCAAGAGCCATGCTATGGTACACATTCCATCCCCCACATTTGTTCACAGCTTGGTTGTCGGGGAAATCCCCCTCAGAATGATCCATAAAGAGAGATATTAACCCACCTTGGTTAAATTTTCCACCCCCGGGCTTGGTGCGATGTTTGATGCAAGACTCAATAAAAAGCTTAGCCCAATCCGGGCAACCAACTCCTTCCAGCAACATGGTATAGATCCAAGACTTCACGGTTCGGTTGACTTTTGTAGGTTCACCCATGGAAGTGAAAAGGGAAGTGAGAAAACGGCCCAATAAACGGATGACGGGGTTTGTGATTTGGGAAATTTTGTCATCTTTATTTGTGACTCTCGTACCCGTTAGCTCCTCCCACAAATACTCAAGTCTCCTCGGGGCCACAATAATGTCAGAAGGGGGTTCGGAAAAATGAATTATATCCCTTATTGTGTCACAGGTATCCGTATGCCACCGCTTGTTCAATCGGAATTTAACAACTTTCTCACCGCTCTCCGGCACAATCTCCTCGGATACCGTAGAAATGAAATCATATGTATATGAACGGTAAGTGTTGTGCCAACCCTCCTCGATCAAGTAGTACTCAAGTCCAACTTTCCTCATCATAGGTCTACCAAATTCCATGAGGCCAAGGGCCTCCAAAGTGACATCATCAAGGAAAGTGGTGGTAATAACGGGATGGCGTCTAGGCTCTACTAGCCGGTCATGAATTTTTTTGTGTTTTGCGGTCATGTTCTCACACCCCATGTATACCTCTTCACACTCTTCCTCACTACCCTCTTCAATTACTTCCTCCGGTTCCTCCACCACCCTTCTCTTACCTTTCCTTAAAGTAGGTTCTCTTGTTCTTGTCATTGTCCCTACAAAGAATTTAGAGACTACAAGCAACAATAATCACTCAAAAACTGTTTTGCACTCTTTGAGGCAAATCAACAAACACCTTGTGTGCACTATCTTAAGGCATGTTTAAATGGTGTTTGGTGATTCCTCCAACCTTACCCAGAAAATTTTTACCACCAACAAGAATAATAACAACAATTAAACAACAATAATCCAAAGACTTAACTAGAGTAAGCTAATTTTCGAATTATTAACTAAGTAAGCATTTGAAAGTTTGGTTAGGTGTTCATACCTCCCCTAATTCCACAAATTGTTGCTTGTTGTTGTCAATTGATGCTAGTGAACCCATTCTTGACCCTTTAATTGTCCTCTTGAAGCTTCAATTGATACCTGGAATTTCTAGGGTTCTTGAGCAAAATTGGAGAAATTCTGAAATTTGGGTGATTTTGAAGGGATTAATTGGGGTTGTTGATGGAAAGGAAGAGATTGGGGTAAGAAATGGTGGATTAGTTGAAGGTTTAAGTGATTGGGGAGGGATTTTGGTGAGATTTTGAGGGATGTTGATGGTGGGAGAAGTTGTGATGTTCTTGGGTGTTAGTCGAAAAAATGAGGGAGAAGGGGAATGAGTCGGGTTTTTTGTTGGCTTAGAAAAAATTTCAGACCTTCACCGTAGGCTCCGGTACGAGCCGCGGGCTCCGGTAGACGCCGCAGGCTGCAGTTTTGGTCTGTTTCGAATCTTTTGACGGTTTTGTTTCCTTTTTCTTTTTCACTTTACTTGCGTGTTTCCTTCGAGGCTTGACCCGACTATGCCTTTGCTTCATTATTTTCCCATCCGTGTTCCAATCATGCACTCAAGAATTGCTTCTAAATCCTTCGTTACTTAAAAGAATGTTAGTAACTTCATTGAATGTTTAATGCATTTTATTAACAATAATATAAATGAAGGAACTGTAAATGACGTGAATTTAAATTCTACCTATGGAAAGCGGTAAATTCTACACTAGAGATAGGATATTTACAAATTTTTTTGCCGTATTTTTAACGTCGATGGCTCGACTTATTGCTTGTTTGAAAGACTTGTCCTTGTAAATCGGATCCTCTACAAGAAGATCTTTTTCACCATGCAACTCAAATCCCTTAATGTAGCGCTTCAACCTTTGACCATTAACCTTGATCACTTTTCCCGATGTTGGGTCTTCCACCTCTACCGCTCCATGTGGAAAAACCTTCCTAACTTTGTAAGGTCCATATCATCTTGACCTTAACTTGCCCGGAAAATTCTTCAAACGGCTTTGGAAGACCAACACCTCTTGACCTTCTTCAAAAACTCTTCTTGTTACTATCTTATCATGCCAAGACCGGGCTTTTTCCTTGTAGATGCTAGCATTGTCATAGGCGTTTTGCCTAAGCTCTTCCAATTATTGAATTTGAAGCTTTCGGTGGAATCCCGCCTCATCGATATTTTGATTGAAAGCTTTTAACACCCAATAGGCTTTGTGTTCAACTTCTACGAGGAGGTGGCATCCCTATCCCATAAATTAGCCTATAGGGGGACATATCGATTGGGGTCTTATAAGCCGTTCTATAACCCCATAGAGCATCTTCAAGCCTCTTGCTCCAATCTTTTCGGTCGGGATGGTTGAACCATATAGAATATATGTTTATGTTTTGATTATGTCAAGAGTGCTTTATATTTTATATACTCGTTGCGCGTAATCGTTTGTTTAGTCTCTTCAGATTAGACTTACTATTTGTCAAGCTTAGAAAATTGTGATGAATGTATACAAGACTATGTTATGATCAAGCCCTCAATTATGAATTAAGACTACGGAAGAATTATTCAAGCATCATGAGAAGACGAAGCTCGTCTAAAGATTAATCAAGCTTGGATGTTGAAGTAGCCTATACTCGAAGATCTCCTAAGAAGATTAGAATAGTATAGGTGATTATCTCGTAATGGTAACATAAGAATGAATTTCTTATAGTGATAAAGTTATAGCTTGATAGCTATAACATTACTTGTGAAAGAGCTCAATGTTATAGCTCTTCTACTATAACATTGAAGTGCTAAGTTTATACAACACGACTTAAGATGTTTTCAAAATTGTTTTTGAAAAATTTTTTTGTTTCTTCTAGCAAACGTATTTATTAAAGAAGCCTATATTAATATGGAGTATGGTTTTATATTAAACTTATAATTAGTAATCATGTTGGATAAACTTATGAGTTTAGCCATATTACTAATTAGGGTTTTAACATGGCATACTCTTAAACCCTAAAAATCTAACCTAACTTCAAGCTAGGGTTTTTCACGAATAACGAGGCATATGGGCCGTTGTTATTTCATGTAAACTTAATGTATAAAAGATTATTATTGTTAAGATTTTATTCTCTCGAATTATCTTAACATATCTTTTGTCTTTAGTTTGATATAGTTATTTATGATAGATATATTCTTGTTATGGAAAATCTTATCATATGTTTAGATTTAAGGAAAGAATAATATGAGAATATCTTATAAATTATCTTTTGAAATATTCTCTATTATCTCTTAGGGTTTTAAGGAAAGAAATAATGGAAGATATGATTTGTTTACATATCCATATTTCGGCTATTAGGGTTTCGAGCAAACCGTGAGCCATGTTCTTTCCTTCTCTATAAATACTTTGCTTTTGTAACATTTGAAAGTAAGACCTTTAAGCATAAATTGATTTTAATTTTTAAGAGCAAAAACCGTGTGTTTCAAAACAGAGAAAACCGTTTTGCTATTTTCGAAAAAGGTCGTGTATCTATAAACTCGTATATTCATACGTTAGTTATCGTTATAAGATAATAGTGCTCAATCGATTTCTTACTCGTTCATTAACGTGAACTTTTAGTAGAATCATTAAGTGCTTTCTTATTAGCGTAAGTTAGTCACTCGAGTATTTAACGGTACTCACTTGAGTTACAACTAGGGTTAGTTGTACGAGTTGGGTTAGTAAATTTGTAATCCGTAGAAAGGTACTAAATTTATTAATCGAGAATAGTGGACGTAGGTTTCGATTTGTGAAACTGAACCACTTCAAAAACCATGAATCTCTCTCTCTTTCGTTTGTTTGTTTATTTCGTTCTTGTTCGTTCATTAGTTAATTAGTTAAAGTTAACCAAGTGGTGTTAGTCTAGTGGTAGCCGGGTTAAACCTTGTGTGGACATGGGCCACGTCTCGGTCCGTGGATTTGGGGGTCCACCTACCGGTCCATAGTCGCGGGCCACCTGCACGTCAGGCCAATCTGTGGACATGCAGCGGTCTTTTGAAAGCCACGCTCGGCGGCGTAAAAATGCTTTCGACCGGATCGTTTTAGATCGGTCGGTTTCGTCTCTGTAAGGGTCTCGAAACGATTAGAGATATTAGGAGTCGTCACCAAGCATTTGTGGGATGCCTGGAACCCGTTCGAATTCCACTTTATACCTCGGTCAAATCGAAGCACAAAGCAGCGTTTGACATAGGTACTAAAGATAAGGAAATCGTCCCTCTTTAGCATCCTATCTCTAGAATGACTCTCGTACGCCCTGGATAAGGTCGTCCACTATCCAAAGTTTCTGAGTAAGAGGTGAAGGTACATATTGGGAAGCCCTTTAATCAGACACCCAATCCCGCCCGCGGTAGCGGCCTCTACTGATCGATCTTGGTTGGTTGAATGCAAAAGTTGATAAAACGGTTTAAATGCATGAATGCGCATCCAATAATTTAAACCTAACATGTGAAAGCTTTCTAAGTCGGTTGATTTAATCCAAGTATCAAGCATAAGATGTCAAGTTGGATTAGTGGTTGATTTGCATGCAAGACGGAAATTAAACATCCATTTACCGTATTAGGTTTATGGTGCATAACATGATCCATTTGTTTTAGTATTTTGCAGACATGATTTTAAACGAGTAATAGTCATCTGATCTGTCCTGTATCCGGGCTAACCGGAGTTGGGATCGTCCTAGACTAATGCTGGAAGGGAACAGACCCTGTACCAGACGGCTATATGAGGCGCGAGCCAGCCGGCGGTGTAAGGGGCCTCTCCCTGGTTTTGAAAAATAATAAATGGAGGGCCTGTTTAGACGCGGGGTAGCCCACGGTTTATGTGCCGTGTTCTGACTTTTTAGAAAACGTTATAAAACGTGTTGAAAATGGGTATTTGAACCCGGTTTGATTTGAAGTGGTCGTTTAGACCGCATTTGTTGATTTGAAGAACTAGACTCGAATAATCATCATTATTTTGATAATATTCGGTGTCGGGTTCGATTTGACAAACTTAACATGAATAGTTTTGAAAATAATTATGGACTAATTGTTTTAAGTCCATTTGAATGTAATTAGTCGATACTCATCATCGTACCCGGGTTAAAATCCGGCATGGTATGTAGAACCAAGGATGACTTTGTGTTGGTGACTAATATGTTTGTTTTGGAAATGTAAAGAAATGAAATAAAAGGTTTCAAAATACCTTTCAAATGTCATTAACCAAATATTATCACCGAGACACGGGTTTAACCGTCATGGTATGAGGAACCAAGGGTGAAAAATGTTTTATGGTTAAAACAAATAACATGAAATAAAAATGGTTCAAAAATATTTGAAATGGTGAAAACCGATTACAAATATGAAAATAGATTAACGGAAAATGACGAGAACAAACACGGCTGATCTCTAACCTGGACACCCCATTTAGGCGCGGGCTAGCCGGCGAACCAAGGGGCTTCTGTCTCAGGCCAAAAATCAGTTTTGGCTTGTTTATTCCATGTTTTGGTTCATGTTATGCACGTTTTAGCATGTTATAGTCATGAAACAAATGAAAACATAATAAAAGAGGATTTTTACACCCTCATACTTACATGTTTGGTTATGGCGAGTGACCGACGTAAGTGTAACAACTCGTTTGATCGGAAAAAACTCGGTTTAAAACCGTTTTGTTAAGTAAAAAGAGTGTTTTAATATTAGTGATGGTGTAGTGGTCGAAATGGTCGGTCAAGTGATTTAATGCATGATGACGGTACCAAACAATGTGTAAGGCTTGTATTTACGATCGGTAGGTCGCAAATACGCGTCGGATTGTGACTTAAGAAATCGAGTCGAGAATTTTAAGGGAGAAAAGAGGGGGCGGACACTCGCATAAGTCTCAAATGGGGGGCATTTGAGGGGTATTTATAGGGAAGTGAGTGGTTGTGTGAGTTTTGAGCGACGTGGCCACTTGGGCTGCTCAAAGAGGCGCGAGCCACGTCGCGGTTCTTCGAGTTGTCTTGTCACTTTCACAACAAACGCAATCATGATTTGTTCTATCCTAGGTTTTGTAGTCACATGTTTGGTACTTGACCAACATGAATCCGGGAAAACTTAAGGTAGAAGATTTGAAATGTTTTATTTTTGGTGGTTGACTCGGTTTGACTCGTTGTTGGAGTCGGGATTTGAATTTTTGAGTCGGTTTTTGGTCCGGTGTCGGTTTTGACTCTAGTTAGTGTCATTGCGACCCCGTCGTCGTGCATTAAACACTCTAGGTATTTTTAAAATGTTTTGACATATTTTATTTTCGAAATCATTTTAAGTTTTCCGACGTAAAGTTGTACACAAACTGTCGATCAAACGCCGCGATTCCAAAACATGTTATAGTCCGATAATCATCGGGTGTTTGTCGGAGTCTCAGCAGATATTGGGTATCTACAGAGCCCCCACTTTGACTGAGGCTTGGACAGGGCGAAAGTCAAAGTAGAGCCCCCAGGTCAATCGAAGATTACAACCTGGAGACCCAAGCAACGTCGAGGCGGCTCAAAAGGATTCGGGCCAAGGACCTACCGTCGGGAAGGGCGACGCCAAGGGGACTCGAGGGTACGAGCCAAAGACCTCTCATTGGGAACATTTTATAGTTTGTCGACTATCCGTGCGGGTCGTTTAAAGTCCATTAGACTACGTACAAAGGCTCACCAGCCATAAGAAAGAGTCATACCTGAGGCATCTTCGGATATGTCCTTGCACGTTTGCGAATAAAGGCTCGCCAGCTGTGGTAATGTACCCGAGGCATCCTCGGGGTGTGTCCTTGAGTGTTTGCGGACAAAGGCTTGCCAGCCATGGTAAGGAAATGTACCCGAGGCATCTTCGGGATGTGTCCTTGAGCGTTTGCGGACAAAGGCTCGCCAGCCATGGTGAGGAAATGTACCCGAGGCATATTCGGGATGTGTCCTTGTGTGTTTGCGGACAAAGGCTCGCCAGCTATGGTAAGGAAATGTACCCGAGACATCTTCGGGATGTGTCCTTGAGTGTTTGCGGACAAAGGCTCGCCAGCCATGGTAAGGAAATGTACCCGAGGCATCTTCGGGATGTGTCCTTGAGTGTTTGCGGACAAAGGCTCGCCAGCCATGGTGAGGAAGTGTACCCGAGGTATCTTCGAGATGTGTCCTTGTGTGTTTGCGGACAAAGGCTCGCCAGCTGTGGTAAGGAAATGTACCCGAGGCATCTTCGGGATGTGTCCTTGAGTGTTTGCGGACAAAGACTCACCCGCCATGGCGCGTAGTAAGGCTCGCCAGCCATGGTGCGTAGTAAGGCTCGCCAGCCATGGTGCGTAGTAAGACTCGCCAGCCATGGTGCGGTCGATTAACGGACCGTGAGAATAGCCGCGTCAAATGGGCTTGTTTTGAAAGTAGCGAACTTGTGATGCCGCTGTGGAAATAGTGAAGTCAAATTTCACTATCACTATTTTTAAAATGAGCGGGTTCCCGCGAGGAAGCCCCCTGCTGGTTTTTGAAGGAATAGTGAATTTGGAATCTTCACCATTTGTTGTTCTTTTTGAATTTGTAGTGGCGGTTTCGATCGCCGTTTGTTTGAATAGCAAATTTTAAATCTGCTATTACGTTCGAAGTGACGGTTTATGTGCCGCACTTGATTGAAATAGTGAATTTGGAATATTCACTATTAATTGAAGTGACGGTTTATGTGCCGCGGTTTATGTGCCGCCGTTGACATTTGATGGAAATAGTGAATTTGGAATCTTCACTATTAATTGAAGTGACGGTTTATGTGCCGCCGTTGACATTTGAAGAAATAGCGGATCTGAATTATCACTATTATTGACGGTTTTAATTGTCGTCGTTTGGAATTTGAAGAAATAGAGATTTTGAATTTTCGCTATTATTTCTGAAATTGGCGGTTTTGATCGCCGTTTGTTTGAAAATAGCGAATTTAAATTTTCACTATTTGTTTTTGTCTTTGAGAAAATGACGACCTTTAATATCGTCAAAGAAAATTCAGTTTAATGTGTGAAATTGGGCCAAAGCCCAAATTTCGGTGAAAGAGCAAGGGGAGGCCTGATTGAGGCTCAAGCCACCTTGCGAACTAAAGGGGCTTCCTTTTTTCTGTAAAAGACGCGAGTTCAGGCTGCATACCATCCTCATTCATTTCGTCTTCAACCTTCGAAAAACCCGCAAAATATCGCCATTGTTGGACTTTTGCTAGCTTCCATTCGTGCCATTAACATCAATGTCATCTCAAAGTATGTGTTTCCTCTTGAATCCATTTAAATTTGTTGGCCTTTTAGCTTAATTGAATTAAGGCGAAATTTACCCTAGAAAATTGAATTGGGCGTTTTTGATTGAGCCCATTTTGAGTGAAATTGATGATTGCATTAGGTTAGAAACCTGTTTAGGAGTATAGAGGTGCTTTTAGTTTGCATTTTGGTCCCCCCGTTCCCGCTCCTTATGCTCGAAAAACGTGAGTGAGGTGAGAAACCGTCTCATTTTGTAATGCCAAGTTTATTTGCTTGGGTAGTGGGTCCCACTAGGTTGCATTATAGTTGGGAGAACCCGTGTTCGCCATTTAAGGACCTTCGTTGGGTATTGTGGGCAAAATTGGATTTTTGTCTTTTGTGACGATCTTATGTCTGACAAAATAAGGGTCTGTTTGAGCTTGAATTGAGTCAGTTTGCCTTGAAATGGACCTTATCGGTAGTTTAGGTCACTTTGAGGCGTGATAAAATCACGTTTGCCTTTTTGCGGTCGTTCTTGAATTTTTGACCGGTTTGGGCTCAAATTGGCATATGAATTATCTTTTTGAACCGTAGAAAAATACCCCATTATCGGGAATGTATTTTGTTTTGTTGGCGGATCCTGTAGGGGTCTTGGAATGCCGTTTGAAAAGATGGGCGAGTCATTTTGTGTTTGTTTGTCTTCTTTTTTGTGAATTGTTTTGTTCCTGTTTTGTTTAGCTGGGTTTGGGCGAGTTGCCCTTGTTTTGTTTTGCAGGTTGTTGTTTTTTGTTTGTTGTTTTTTTTTGGATTTGTCCATTTCATGCCGTCGTAATGCCGAAATTTCGGCTGACGTTTTTTGTTTTTTTTTTTAATTGCAGGGTATCGTTTGGGACCTATGGGGTCTGCCGTGGAGGCTTTGGAGGAGGAAGACGATTCTGGAGGGAGTAAGACGATTGTTTTTTGTTACAGGCTTGGTTGTGTTTCTGCCTGGCGGCCTTTGCCCGACCAATGATCGGGTATCGATCGTTGGTTGTTGTCTGCAGAGGTTCCGATGACCGATGAGTGGGGTTCAATGCGGGAGTGTTATCCCATGTTGCTGCTTTCGATCGCAGTTGAATTCAGCTGAGTGGGCTTCAACATCGGGGTAGCATCCGTTGTCCTGATCCCTTTTCACCCTCGAATTCTGACGATTGGAGCCAACGTCGGGGTAGTGCGCTGAGCTACGATCCTTGGTTATCGCGTCGTCCAAAATCTGTCAGGCACCATTTTTCTTTTTGTCGTGGAGCAGGAACGAGGTATTACCGTCATGGTAACTACCTCTGCTTCCGTTGTTGCTCCTTTGTTACTTATGTTGCTCCCTTTTTTTTCTGATTGGAAGGGTAGGGAGTGCTTAGTTCGGTAGGTGGCAGATAGCCCCCAGTTCGTTGTCTTAGGCCAGTGTCTGTATGATAGATGTTTGTACTGGATCCTGTTTACACGATCATGTCCGCGTCAAACGTGTGTCGATGTATTTTGCGTGAGGCGGTTTGTATATATGTGTTTTTGGGTTGTAGCTCATTTTGTGATTTTTGGTTTTTTTGTGTTGTGTTTCGGAGGAGCGTTGTCGGCTGTTGATTCTCCTTTTTGCCTCGCACCAGTTCTTCCATCGTTAGTGTAGAAAAACAGGCAACAGGTAGCACGTATGCATAAACGTAAACACGTAAAAGCATTTGAACAAAATTCAACCAAGATGACTTGAAGTTAAAAATTGAAGTTTGAAATGAATTTTGAAAATTTGCTACGAGTCGTCACGTTCGGAATTTCAAAAGAAATTGATTTGAAAATTTGAGCAATTAACTCTTGTCGTGAATTAAATTGCGTCGAAATTGTTGAAATGATTTGTGACTCGAAAAATTCAAACTCGAATTTGTGAGTGCTTGAATTTTGAGGAAAATTGACGTCGTGTTATCATTTTTCCATTTTGATTTTTGATGGAAAATTGTGAAAAAGTGAAAAATTTTCGGAATTTCGACTGACATGGAAACGATCCGTCGCGGATCGGGGCGACTAGCCCTTCCCCCCTTAAAAAAAGAAAGAAAAATCCGTATGTTTAAAGCTGCGTCATGGAAACCGTGTCGGATTTCGTAAAACGCGAAAACAAGGAAATGTGAGTGTGAGGAAACACAAAATGTCCTGGATCATCCCGAAGAGGCGCGAGCTTCTTGGCAGGAGGTTTGAGGTGTCAGGAGAAAACACAAGTTGAAAGAGGACAAGTCAACAGCGGGAATCCTGGGGAAGGCCTAAAGAGGTGCGAGCCTCCTGGCGATGTAAGCCAGCTTTCCTCCTTTTCTGAAAAAATGCGCTGATCATTTTGTATAAATAGGGACGTTTGCGCTTCATTGTTTCATCATCCGAAACACAAAAACATCTCTACAAAACCTCTTCTTCTTCTTCCACAAAAATATTTTATGGATACTTTTGAGAATGCGTTGCGGCAATGGTGCTGAGATTTGTCGCCTCCCGAAAAATATCAACTCGTTTGCATGGGAGTTGGGCAATTGTTGGTGCTCCGTCAAGTCAAGGTTCAACCTTCATTTCTTGAAGCATGTTTTCGGCTTTGGGATTCGAAACACCATGTTTTCGTTTTCCCGAAAGGTGAAATTTATCCTCTTGCCGAAGAAGTTGGAGCCATTGGTGGGTGGCCGGGTTGTGTTCCGGTGCTTCCTCCGACTCGGTTGTGCTACAAGGAGAAATTCCGTTCCATGTTGGGCTTGTCGACGAGTCAAGTCAACTTCCTCCTTGCTCCTCATAGTGTGGATATGTTGGCTCTTATCAACATCTTTTCAAACCGATTAGATGTCAATATCTCGGAGGTGGCTAGGAGAAGGTCTCTTGCCTTTTGCCTTGTCCATGTGTACCTCTTTGTTGATGTCTTGAAGGAGGGGCCAAAATGCTATGGTAGCATGACCCTTATTCATGTGATTGAGCAAATGGAGCATGGTAGAGATCCATCATGGTTGGTGCTTGGAGAGATCATCCATGCTTTGGACAAGGAAGGCTCTTGTGGAGAAGCTCCCTCTTTCGGATCCCCAAGGATCCTCCAAGTGTGGATATTCGAGAGGCTAAGGTATGTAGAGCCTCCGGTTAATCCTTCTTCTTATTTCTTTCGTCACCTTACCATGAGGAAGAAGTTGTACCCGGATAGTTTTGCTTCCACCGAGGCTTATTGGGCCGCAAGATTGGCGGAGGAGGGTGGTCCTCACATCCGTTGGGTGGTGCCGTGGTGGCACTTGAGGTCCTTCACGGGGTTGCCCGCTTCGGTTGCTAGTTCTCGTTCTTTGATGGTGGTGGGTTTGAAGGTTGCCTCCTTTATTTATCCCGAAAGGCTCATGAGGCAAATGGGGCGTCAACAAAAGGTGCCCGCTCAAGATACTCTTGTCCAAGAGAATGTTTTCCGGAACTCCGAGCTTGTGGAGGTCTTCGAAATATGGTGGGCCACTCGGCCGCTTTGGGAGGTACCAAACCCCGTTGCCACGACATGGGTGACTCCCGCTTATGTCAAATGGTCACGAGCTCCGTCCTTGGAAGAGAGGTCCAAGTTTCGTAAGGATGAGGTTGTCGACTTGAAGTACCGAGAGGTTCGCAAGGCCAACCGTGCCTTCTTTGAGGAGTATGTTGATGGAGCTACCCCCGATGTGATAAGACCACCGAAGAGGAGGAGTTCCGGCCCCAAGAATATGGTGGGCCGTGCATTGGCCCTTTTTGGGTCGAACATGGGGTCTTGTGCTAGACCGGAGGCCGTCACCGTCTTAGATCCGTTGAGGATCCGTTCCGAGGAGGAAGTCCATGCTAGGCGGGCCAACAAGAAGAACAAGGGGAAGATGTACCCCGAGGGAAAAGGCAAGGGTAGAATGGAAGAGTGAAGACCTCCATTACCCACTTTATTATTATGTTGTATTATTGTTGTGAGTTTTTATTATGTTGTACTAGCTAGTTGTTGTGTGTTTTGTGCTAATTTTATTATGTGAGGTATTTTAGTTGACACCTTAGCTCCGATAAGTTCTAGGCTCGTTGAGCTTTATTTGTTGTTGAAATTGTAATTCCTCCCATTATTTATTAAATAAGAGGATTGCCCGTGTCGAAAATTGTGAACGCTTGTTTCCTTCATCCATTTCGTGAAGGCAATTCGATTTGAATCGTCCTAAACATTTGCACTTGGAAAAGTGGTATTTTGTGGAAAGGGAGAAAGGCTTATTTTTTATTTTTGTGGGAAAGGGAATGGTTTCCCTTTTCTTTTTTTTTTTTTGATGGGGATGGTTGTTTTTGATTGTGGGGATGGTTGTTTTTGATTGTGGGGATGGTTGTATCCTTCTTGTATAAGAAAGGACTGCCTACGTATCCACCTGAAGAGGTGAAATCAAACCATGATCGTAGTTCGAAATGTTTTGTAAATTTGATTGGGTTTTGTGGTTGTATCCCTCAGGCATAAGAGGGACTGCCTACGTATTCACCTGAAGAGGTGAAATCAAACCATGCTCGTAGTTCAGGGGTTTTTTTGTTTTAGTGCAAATGGATGTTGCCTTTGACCGATCAAAGGAAATTCGAAACGGGCAAGGTGACGCAGCTTAGACTCGATAAAACATGCAATTTCAAATCAGAACACATTGAGGAACTTGACTTGAGAAGGGTCGGAGGCGGTTGCTAGTTGTAAAACTAGGCTAGGTCGTTGGTTGCTATGGTTCAAGGGTAGTATTTCTTGAGTTGGTCTAGGTTGGTCGGGTTTGTAAAGTCCTCCCCATCTAGGTCACTCAGTCTCACTGCGCCCCCCGAAAGTATTTTCTTGACCAGGTATGGCCCGGCCCAGTTGGGTTTGAATTTCTCCCTCGGATCGATGGGTAATGGTGCTCGAACTGATTTGAGGACCAAGTCGCCCTCTTGGATGTTCCTGGGTTTAACCTTCTTGTTGAATGCCCATTGTATACGTCGTTGGTATAGCTGGACGTTGTGCAAGGCGTTGAGTCGCCGTTCGTCTAGAAGAGTGAGTTGCTCGTACCTTTGATAGGTCCATTCCGCCTTAGGGACTTAACTCTCCAGTAGGATGCGTAGAGAAGGGACCTCTAACTCTACTGGTTGAACCTCCTCCATACCGTATGCTAGATAGAAGGGCGTGGTGCCTGTCGGTGTTCGAATGGAGGTTCGGTATCCCCAGAGTGCGAATGGGAGCTTGCTCGGCCAATCGCGGTAGTTGTCTTGCATTTTCTTGATAATGGTGACAAGAATCTTGTTCGCCGCCTCCACCGCTCCGTTACTTTGGGGACGGTAGGGAGATGATCGATGTCGTTTGATTTTGTATTTGTCCAGCAAAGCTTGAGTTTCCTCCCGGAAGTGAGAGCCTTGATCGCTGATGATTTCATGGGGTACCCCATATCGGCAGATGATGTTGTTTTGAATGAACTTGGCAACTTGTTTGGCGGTCAAGACTGCATATGACTGTGCTTCCACCCATTTGGTGAAGTAGTCGATGGCGACGAGGACGAAGCAATGCCCCTTGGTGCCCACCGGGTTGACTTTCCCGATGATGTCGATGCCCCGGGTTGAGAAAGGCCAGGGTGACGTCATGGTGTATAGAAGGGATGGTGGTATGTGTTGTATGTTGGCGAAGATTTGGCAATTGTGGCAATGTTTGACGTAGTTAAGGCAATTGGCTTCCATGGTGGTCCAGTAGTAACCTAGCCGTGTGATTTTTCGAGTAAGCATCATTGCGCTCATGTGAGGGCCACATTCTCCGTCGTGGACCTCTCTCATGACTTTTTGGCTTTGTGATGGTCAATGCAAAGGAGGAGAATTCCTTGGGGTGTTCTTTTGTATAGTTGATTTTGGTTTATCACGAATTGTGATGCGAGTAAACGGATGGCTCTTTGTCCTCTTTGATCAGAGTTGGGAGGGAATTCATTTTTGGTTTTGTAGTTGAGGATGGCTTGGTACCAAGGTTCATCATGGCTTTCCTTGTCGTCGATGATGGCACAGATGTGTGCTGGCTCGCTCCTTCTCTCGACACATAGGGGCATCGATGTCATGTCGTCAGGTATGTTGATGAGTGCGGCAAGTTTTGCCAGGGCATCAACAAATTGATTTTCCTCTCGTGGCAAGTGGAAGTAGTCAATTTGGTCGAAAAACTCGGCCTCTTGATTGATCTTTGCTCGGTAGGGAGCAAAGCTGTCAGATCGGATTTTCTATGATCCAGATACCTGATTGACGATGAGCGAGGAATCATCGTGGACCCTCAGTCTCTTGATGCCAAGTGTGATGGCTACTTGTAGGCCGATGAGACATGCTTCGTATTCAGCGGCATTGTTGGTGACGGCAAAGTCTAGCTTGACCGAGATCGGAACATGTTCTCCCTCTGGTGATATTAGAAGGATTCCTACCCCGAAGCCTCTTAAATTAGATGCACCGTCGAAGTATAGGTCCCATGCGTCGGAATCGGCACAAAGGATGTTTTCGTCAGGAAGTGACCACGTGTCAGTCGCTGGGTCCTCGTTGACGGGATTTTCTGCTAGGAAATCGGCAACTGCCCTTCCCTTGATAACCTTGAGGGGTACAAACTTGAGATCAAATTCGGACAGTATGAGTGTCCACCTAGGCAGCCTTCCGTTTAGTACGGGTTTTTCGAAGATATATTTGATCGGGTCCATCTTGGAGTAGATGTGGACCGTGTAGCTGAGCATGTAATGCCACAGCTTCTTTGTTGACCATACTAGGGCAAGGTATGTCTTCTCCAATTGGGTATACCTCGTCTCGTACTCGATAAACTTTTTGCTGATGTAATAGATGGCTCGTTCTTCGGCGTCGACTGTTTATTTGTGCCAGCATTGCTCCCATGGCTGTGTTGGTAACAGTCAAGTACAGGGATAGAGGAATCCCCGGTTGAGGTGGTATGAGTACAGGAGGTTTGGATAGGATTTCCTTTATCCTGTCGAAGGCCTTTTGACAGTCGTCGTCCCAATCGGTGTGATCGGAGGCGCGAAGTTTCTTGAATATTGGTTCACAAATCATGGTGAGCTTGGCAATGAAGCGGCTGATGTACTGGACCTGACCGAGAAATCCCCTAATCTCCTTCTCGTTCCTAGGCCGAGGCATTTGTTGAAGGGCTTTGATTTTGGTTGGGTCAATCTCAATGCCTCTCTTGCTGCGACATGTCCCAAGAGTTTTCCGGAGGTGACCCCGAATGCACACTTCTGAGGATTTAATCTCATGTTATATTTCCGTAGGCGAGCGAAGAATTTTGAAGGGCACTGATGTGGCCGTCCCGTTCTCTGGATTTGACAATCATGTCGTCGACATACACCTCTACCTCCTTGTGCATCATATCGTATAGGAGAGTGGTAGCGGTTCTTTGATAGGTTGCTCTGGCGTTGATGAGGCCTAAGGGCATGACCGTGTAGCAATATGTACCCCACTGTGTGGTGAATGCTGTCTTGTGCATGTCTTTCTCAGCAATCTTAATCTGGTTGTACCCAGCATACCCGTCCATGAATGATAGGAGAGCGTGCTCAGCAGTATTGTCTACCAGTATGTCAACATGTGGCAAAGGGAAGTCGTCCTTTGGACTTGCCTTGTTCAAATCCCTGAAGTCGACGAAAACCCGAATTCTTCCGTCTTTCTTCGGTACGGGCACAATGTTGGCCACCCAATCAGAGTATTCAGACACTTTGATAAAACCGGCCTTGAACTGTTTATCCACTTCTTCCTTGATTTTTAGGGCCCACTCAGGACGCATCCGGCGTAGCTTCTGCTTCACAGGTTTAGCTCCGGGTTTAATAGGTATCCGATGTTTTGCAATTTCCCTGTCAATCCCAGGCATATCTCTGTAGGACCAGGCGAATACGTCCTTGTATTCGTGGAGGAGGTCAATGAACTGTTGTCTTTCCGAGGGGTCCAGGGTTGTCCCTATCCTAAGTTCTTGAGGTGTGTTATCGGTTCCTACGTTAATAGGTTCGGTCTCCTCAATTATGGGGGTTCTGGTTTCCCGTTTGTCAAGTTCTTTGGCTAATTGAGGTGGGTAGTCACTCAAGTCAAGTTCCTCATAGTCATTCAGAATTGCATTGCAGTTAAATTGAGACGAGTCATAAGCAAACTTAGCGTTCATTAAGTTGACACGAGCGAAAAGCTCGGAAAGGACAGACATTTCATGGTCAGTCAAAGGCGACACAGCAGAGGAGGTGGCCCCTGGAACAGGCTCCAGGTTGTCACCTTTCATGGGAGTGGGGGTGACCCTAGTAGACTCAGCCTCTGAATCAGCCACGACTTTGTGATAGAATAGTGGGAAGGGGACTTGACTGGGACATCAGGAGTGTTAGGAGCTATGACAGACTCTGACTCCGACTGAGACTCAGACTCAGATCCTTCTTCACTTCCCTCCTTGAACATAGGGCCTTCTCCAGTTGTGATCTTGAGAATGTGGCCTTGGCGATCGGTCCACTTGACGGTCTTCCTCCAGCCTTGGGTAGCTTTCTCCGGGTCAGTGTCAGAGATCAAGGCGGGGGGATCAAATTGATTGTCCTTCAGGGGGATGTTGATGATGTCCTCATAGTCGAGGTGCTTGATGTTATCCTCCCCAAAGAGGAGTGTGACAGCTTGTCCATCGAGGCATGACGACGGCTTAGACTCAGTTGATGCAGCTTCGACGTTGTCGGGGATGAAGTAGTAGTCCTGGAAGACTTCCACACCCGGGTACCTAGCCCTGGCCACAGAGTCATATATTGGCTCCGGAAAGCCATGGTAGAGCTCGGACTCTCCCTCGGGGACAAAGTATCCGTTGAGAGTCAGATGATAGGGACGGAGGATAACTCCGTGCTTCTTGCGCTTTCGAACTAGGAGGTTCATCTCCTGGATATCTTCATCGATAGGTTCATCTCCCAGTCCAAAGGGGATGTTGGGGACCTTAGCCTGTTTCAAGGGAGGCAAGGTATCTTTCAGTGGATTGAGCGGCAAGCCCGGGAAGTAACCCTAGCGCATTATGATACGGTTGACTGTGAGGTTGACGGATGGGTCACAGTCAAAGGGTGTTGATTCATCAGTTATGGCATTCACAGCTTGGAATCCCCACATTTCATTATCATCCTCCTCAATGGCTTGGGAGGCTATTCCCTTTCTCATGACAGCTTTGATCGGGGAAGCGGGAATTGTGATTGTTTTCCCGTTGAAGGGGACCCTGATTTTCTGGTGGAGAGTCGAGGTAACTGCCTTAACGGTGTGAATCCAGGGACATCCAAAGAGCATATTGAAAGAGGCATCGATGTCGACCACTTGAAAATTGGTTTGTCTTTCCAGCGGTCAGGTTGCGACAGTCAAAGTGATAAGCCCGACGACCTTGCGACGAGTGCCGTCGTAGGCACGTACTCCTTGGTTTGTCGGGACCAAATCAGCTTCCTTAATACCCAGCTTGTGAGCAGTCTTGAGAGGAATGACATTCACCGCGGATCCGTCATCCACAAGGACCATGGGTACATTTTTCTTGAGGCATTGTACGGTGATATACAGGGCCAGGTTATGATTGGCTCCGAACGGAGGGAGATCTTCGTCAGAGAAAACGACTGGGTTGTTCAGATCAGGGGCGTCTCTCGTCATATGTGCCACTATTTCTTCTGGGGAAGAGGTGGAGGGCACGGTTAATTTTCCCAAGGCCTGTAGCAAAGCCTGTCGTTGCTCAAAAGATGTTGCGATCAGTTGCCAGATCGAGATTTCGGCTTTTGCCTTCTGAAGCTGCTTGAGGATCAAATTCTCAGGAGCCCTTGGTTGAGTGTCTACTTCCGGGACGACTTGGTCATTCGTTGTTGGAACGACCGTTGGATTATTCTGGTTCTGATAGGGGCGTCCGGATCAGGTAAGGTGTCCGATTTTTTTCGCCCGTTTCTTTTTCCCTGGGATGATATAGACATCCTCAACATCATCTCTCCAGATGCCATTAATTTCAGGATCTCGAAGGCACCTTGGAGGGGTATTCTTCGGTCGGTAATTTTTGTGAGGAATATTTTTGTGGGGGTGGTTTTTGTGAGGGTGGTTTTTATGAGGGTAGTTATTGTGAGGGTAGTTATTGTGAGGGTGATTTTTGTGAGGTGCGTGCCAGAATGGTCGCGGGAGCAATCCATCCTGGTGTGGGTAGTTTTGAATGCTTGGGGAATTCTCCCTTGGGCGCGGTGGTGGAGGATTGAAGATAAGTCGACGATAGGCATCGTCAAGTCGGGTGATCCTTTCGGAGAGACTGGCTATGGCTTCCTCAACCTGTTGAATCATAGTGAGCATAGTGGCAGCACTGAACATAAATACCCGTCTGAGGGATCTTTCTCCAAAGCATTCACCTCGTCATCAACTGGCAGGATGAGGTGAGAGCAGTCCAGAGTTGGCTCATCGTCGGAGATGGCGTGGATTCCCAGAGGATTCGTTTTGTTGTTTGGCTTAGTCGGCGGGGGTAGAGGCAAATCCCCTTTTTCAATCATGTCTTGGATGATGTGTTTGAGTTTGAAGCAGGTTTCGGTATCATGCCCTTTCCCTTGATGGTACTGACAGTAGGCATTGGGGTTCCAGAAGCGGGATTTCTTAGCATCGGCCGGATCCGGGGTGGGTCTGATCGGTTGTAACTTCCCCTGGTCCATGAGCCTCTTCAGAGCACTTGCATAAGTTGACCCTATATTAGTGAACACTCTCTGGGGGCACTCGGCTCTCTTAGCAGATGGTTCAACGAGGTTAACCTTATCGATCTTGTTCGTTTGGCCGTAAGGGCGAGATCCGGTTGAGGTGGATCCCTGGTAGCCTCTGCCAGTGGTCTTGGCCAAGACACCCTTCCGAAGGTCATCTTCAATACGTGTCCCCAGTATTTGCAGATCCTGGAAGGTCTTGATATTTTGATATCTTAGCAAAGTGGCATACACTGGGCGGAGATTGTTGACGAATTTTTCCACCAAAGTTTATTCACTCGTCTTACTGACCAATTAAGTACTCACCCTCCTCTAACGGGTTAAGAACTCGGTGAACCCCTCTTTGTCGTTCTGGGTTAGCACTTCGAGAGTATGGGTATTGGCTTGGATTTCAACATTGTCGGCATATTGTTTGGCAAACTCAACTGCGACCTCATCCCAAGTAGTAAGGTTTTTCGGATAAAGGGAGTAGTACCATTGTCGAGGGATCGGTTCCAAGGAGGATGGGAAGATCCGGGTAAAAAGTTCCTGTTTGACCCCTTTAATGGCCATGTAGTCTTTGAAAGCACGGATATGATTGAGCGGGTCCTCCACTCCTTTGAACTTAGGTACATCAGTCAGGGTGAAGTTGTCAGGTAGTTGATCCCCAACAGGTTCGAACCTTCGGTTGTTCTCAAGATGGATATTGTTGCCTCGGGCTAGGAGCTGTTCTTCCAAGAGTTTTAGCCTCTTCTCAGTTTCAGTCAGAGGTGGAGTATTATGTTCTCCGATTTATTTATTCTCCAGGGCATCGTTACCGGTCTCGACGCGATCCAGGGTGACCTTAAGAGCGGTGAGCAGGCTGGCTAGTTGATCAGTCGTGGCATCTCTGTTGTTATCATTGTTGTTGTGGTTGATAGACGAAGTTGAAGACGGGGCCATGGCTCTGAGGCAGAAAAACGGCTCACATTACAACTCAGTCCGACACGGTTCCAAGACTAAACGCAGACAACGCAAAAGACGAGACAGAGATCAGACTCGACAAGAAGAGGGTGACCGTGTATGGTTCCTCGATGCTGACCCGATTTATGACGTGACGGTGTTGACCGAACCTTTTTTACACGAGTCCCACATGACGGCGCGACGCCATTGGACGGGTCTCGTGGTGAGACAACTCATAATTAAAGACCCATAAGTACGTTTGCTTTGACTCGATAGACACGAGGCGGAATTGGAATGGTGGACTGAAGTTTTCGAAAAAGAAATTTTCAAAAAGATTCATTTGTCGCTTTAATGGACGGCTTCCGAAGATATAGATCTCCGCAAGTCAATCAGTTTGAAGGGTTGTCTTAAGTTTATTTGCAAAAGACGGTTTGAGTTTGGATCGGCTCGGAAAACAGTGTATTGTTTCCCAAGACGGTTTTTTGAAATTCAAAATTGTATGTTTTGAAAATCGGGTTTGAAATGTTTGAAGAGGCCTCGGGGACGGTGTATGGTCCTCGGGATCTCGAAAGTGTCTCGAGAAAAGGGTGTGTGCTTTTCTCGAGTTTTGAAAGAGCCATTGTCGGCGCGAAACGGGTTAAAATCCGTGTCAAGACGTGGCGATTATAACGGCGTAAAAAGGTGATTTGAAATGGTTGTAAAAACCGAGTTTGAAAATCGTCATTACGACGGCCTAGAAAGGCGTGTTGAAATGGTTATGAAAATCGGGTTTGAAAATCGTCATTACGACGGCCTAGAAAGGCGTGTTGAAATGGTTATAAAAACCGGATTTGAAAATCGTCATTACGACGGCCTAGAAAGGCGTGCAACGGTCGGCAGAAGACCGAGGTTTGAAACGGACATTATAACGGCGTAAAAAGGTGATTTTGAAAGTTTTGAAAATGACACGGAAGGATTTATGATCAAGTAGAACTTATGATCAAGTAGCACATAAGCACTCACAGTTCATTATATTATGCATTATGCTGACACGGGTTTTGGCTTAGAAGGGTGGGTTACACACCAAGCAATCAAACCCCGATTTGCGAGAGGGATACCAATCCAAACAAAATGTGTAAGGAGGGTGCCCTAGTCTCGTGCCCGAAAGTGATGAAAGCTCCTTGACGAAACAGAAGTGTGTAACGTTAATGGTATGCTTGACTCAATCGGGATTCGAAACGCGGGGAAGAGAAAACTCACGCCGACGAGAAGAGCCAATTTATCGAAAAGGGTTAGGTTATGGGCCCGGACAAGGAACCCGACCGTGACCGTAATATCAATTAATGCATTCCAACCAAGACCTCGTTCGAGTCTTACCATCTAGGGATCACAAAGACGTAAGTGTCCTAGTTTTTCCCCAGCGGAGTCGCTAATCTGTGGACATGGGCCACGTCTCGGTCCGTGAATTTGGGGGTCCACCTATCGGTCCGTAGTCGCGGGCCACCTGCACGCCAGGCCAATCTGTGGACATGCAGCGGTCTTTTGAAAACCACGCTCGGCGGCGTAAAAATGCTTTCGACCGGATCATTTTAGATCGGTTGCTTTCATCTCGGTAAGGGTCTCGAAACGATTAGAGATGTTCGGAGTCACCACCAAGCATTTATGGGATGCCTGGAACCCGTTCGAATTCCACTTTATACCTCGGTCAAATCGAAGCACAAAGCAACGTTTGACATAGGTACTAAAGATAAGGAAATCGTCCCTCTTTAGCATCCTATCTCTAGAATGACTCTCGTACGCCCTGGATAAAGTCGTCCACTATCCAAAGTTTCTGATTAAGAGATGAAGGTACGTATTGGGAAGCCCTTTAATCAGACACCCAATCCATACAGTAGCGGCCTCTACCGATCGATCTTGGTTGGTTGAATGCAAAAGTTGATAAAACGGTTTAAATGCATGAATGCGCATCCAATAATTTAAACCTAACATGTGAGAGCTTTCTAAGTCGGTTGATTTAATCCAAGTATCAAGCATAAGATGTCAATTTGGATTACTGGTTGATTTGCATGCAAGACGGAAATTAAACATCCATTTACCGTATTAGGTTTATGGTGCATAACATGATCCATTTGTCTTAGTATTTTGCAAACATGATTTTGAACGAGTAATAGTCATCTGATCCGTCCTGTATCCGGGCTAACCGGAGTCGAGATCGTCCTAGACTAATGCTGGAAAGGAACAGACCCTGTACCAGATGGCTATATGAGGCGCGAGCCAGCCGGCGGTGTAAGGGGCCTCTCCTGTTGGAATATGTGTCCTCCGACAATAATGCGATCACGACTGTTGATCATGATGATCACATGTTTAAATCTCATTATAAAGAATATAATTGGGAAGTTTTTTTTTTACTGTCAACTGGTCAACATATATCGGTAATGATTGGCTAACTAGAGTTTGACATTACTGTCGTGCGACGGTGGTGATCAGTTGATCCCCTAGGTCATACCTATAGGGCAACACTCTTAATTGATCATTTTAATTAATCGTATAATGTTACGAGTTAATTAAATTACTTGAAAATTGACGGACAATTTTGGAAGTAAAATTTACGTATCATATTGAAATGTGATTAAATGAGATACGGTCTGAGTAATCAAATTGTATCATTACTCGGATGAAATTATTGTTTAAAGAAACAATTGAAATTGAATGAATTATTATAAATACAATCTGTTGTGATTTATAAATGGTAAAATATTTTGGTACAAGTAATTATGAAATTACTAAGTCAATTTTTTGTATGTGACGTATTTTTAATAATACGTTGATTTTTAATATGTTAAAAATACACAACAAATTTATGTGACACATGACATGTGACATAAGACAAATTGACAAAAATAAAATGGATCCCATATTATCCAATGTGCCGAAAATTAGAGGTGGTTTAAGCAAATATTGTGTTTATTTAAAGTAGTGGTAAACATAATGATTGTTTGCTTTAGTAGCCATGCAACCCTATTATGCATTGTGAAGACAAATAATTGCATGCATTGGCTCCCTCCACCCCCTTAGCCCACCCGGTTTTTAGAGGAGGAAAAACAATTGGTTTTTCCTCTCCTTTTTACCATATACTCAATATTATTATTGATGCATTATTCATTCTACTACTTATCCAAAAATTAGAATTCTAGAGAGAAAAATAACTCTCTTCTTCTTCTCTCCAAAACCGAAAATATTAAGTGTTTTGTAATATTTTTGGGTCATTTTTCTACAAGATTAATATTGTATTAGTTCATATAATATTAATTTTAATTAAGAGTAAGCCTTGGGTATAAAGCTTTGGGAGATATCCTACACTTGGATCTTAGTTCTTCCATTAAAGGAAAGCACAAGAACAAGAGAGAAAGGTGATCTCTCTTGTGCCCTATTAACCGAAAATCACAATGTAAGAATAATGTTTCTTTCTTATTTTGTTTTAATGTTTGCATGCATAAGATCCATCTTTAATTTTATGACAAATTAAATTAAAAAATATATGAATATGTAAGTATATAGATCTACTTTCCTTTCATCTCCCTGGTTTTGAAAATTAGAAATGGAGCCCACGGTTTATGTGTCGTGTTCTGACTTTTTAGAAAACGTTATAAAACGTGTTAAAAATGGGTATTTGAACCCGGTTTGATTTGAAGGGGTCGTTTAGACCGCATTTGTTGATTTGAAAAATTAGACTCGAATAATCATCATTATTTTGATAATATTCGGTGTCGGGTTCGATTTGACAAACTTAACATGAATAGTTTTGAAAATAATTATGGACTAATTGTTTTAAGTCCATTTGAATGTAATTAGTCGATACTCATCATCGTACCCGGGTTAAAATCCGGCATGGTATGTAGAACCAAGGATGACTTTGTGTTGGTGACTAATATGTTTGTTTTTAGAAATGTAAAGAAGTGAAATAAAAGGTTTTAAAGTACCTTTTAAATGTCATTAACCACATATTATCACCGAAACACGGATTTAACCGTCATGGTATGAGGAACCAAGGGTGAAAAATGTTTTATGGTTAAAACAAATGAGATGAAATAAAAAGGGTTTATAAATATTTGAAATGGTGAAAACCGATTACAAATATGAAAATAGATTAACGGGAAATGACGAGAACAAACACGGTTGATCTCTGACCTGGACACCCCATTTAGGCGCGGGCTAGCCGGCGAACCAAGGGCTTTGTCTCGGGCCAAAAATCGGATTTTGGCTCGTTTATTCCATGTTTTGGTTCATGTTATGCACGTTTTAGCATGTTATAGTCATGAAACAAAGGAAAAAATAATAAAAGAGGATTTTTACACCCTCATACTTACATGTTTGGTTATGGCGAGTGACCGACGTAAGTGTAACAACTCGTTTGATCGGAAAAAACTCGGTTTAAAACCGTTTTGGTAAGTAAAAAGAGTGTTTTAATATTAGTGATGGTGTAGTGGTCGAAATGGTCGGTCAAGAGATTTAATGCACGATGACGGTACCAAACAATGTGTAAGGCTTGTATTTACGATCGGTAGGTCGCAAATACGAGTCGGATTGTGACTTAAGAAGTCGAGTTGAGAATTTTAAGGGAGAAAAGAGGGGGCAGACACTCGCGTAAGTCTCAAATGGGGGGCATTTGAGGGGTATTTATAGGGAAATGAGTGGCCGTGTGAGTTTTGAGCGACGTGGCCACTTGGGCTGCTCAAAGAGGCGCGAGCCACGTCGCGGTTCTTCGAGTTGTCTTGTCACTTTCACAACAAACGCAATCATGATTTGTTCTATCCTAGGTTTTGTAGTCACATGTTTGGTACTTGACCAACATGAATCGGGAAAACGTAAGGTAGAATATTTGAAATGTTTTGTTTTTCGTGGTTGACTCGGTTTGACTCGTTGTTGGAGTCGGGATTTGAATTTTTGAGTCGGTTTTTGGTCCGGTGTCGGTTTTGACTCTAGTTAGTGTCATTGCGACCCCGTCGTCGTGCATTAAACACTCCAGGTATTTTTGAAATGTTTTGAGATATTTTATTTTCGAAATCGTTTTAAGTTTTCCGACGTAAAGTTGTACACAAACTGTCGATCAAACGCCGCGATTCCAAAACATGTTATAGTCCGATAATCATCGGGTGTTTGTCGGAGTCTCAGTAGATATTGGGTATCTACACCTTAAAGCTTGCAGAAATGCAGGAGTTGAGAGGTCCCGGGTTCGACTCCCAGCTGGGGCGATGATCACTTGGCCACTGCAGCCCTCGAAAGGGGTGGCTTACATGGTCCATGTGGTGGTGCGGGAATGCATGGGCCCGGGGGGATTCAACCCCTCGTCATCAAAAAAAAAAATTAGTTAAAGTTTAATCAATAAACTTTAAATAATTAATTATACATATACAATCGAAAAAGTAGTAAAAGACCCCCCCCCCCTCTTGAGTATTTTGGATCGATAGACTCTTCAATTTGTATCAGAGCCTCGTGCTCTTGATTGCCTAACCGCGAAGAGGTTGATCTATCTTTTTTCTATTTATCTTATCGTTTTATATCCCGCTGCCTATCACGTGATAAATGGATTCCAAATACCTCAAGTGTCCCATCTTTGATGGGAAGAATTATGGGTTATGGAAAAACATGATGACTCACTATGTGAAAGGTCATGATTGGGAGTGCTGGAGGATTATCCAAAATGGACCGCACAAAATCCTAATTGCATCCGCTGAAGGCACTACTTATGAGAAGAAAGAAGAGGACTATGTTGAAGCCGACTACAAGAAGGCCAAAAAGAACTCTAAAGCTATAAGTCTATTGCAGAACGGCATGACCTCTACAGAATTCGATCGGTTCTCTTCATGCTCCACGGCCAAGGAGATATAGGACGGCCTGGAATTAGCTTATGAGGGTACTTCCATTGTTAGGAAGCACCACATAGATCTGCTAATGCAGAAATATGAGCTATTCAGTATGAAGCCTAATGAGTCCTTGGATAGTATGTCCGCACGTTTTTCAAGCATCATAAATGAATTGAAAAACCTAGGAAGAAAGTTCAATACTGAGGACATTGCAAGAAAGGTTCTTAGGAGCCTTACTAAAAAGTAGCGTGCCAAAGTCACTGCAATGGAGAAATCGCGAGATCTTGAAAACCTATCCTACCAAGAACTCATTGGTGCTCTCATGGCCCATAAACTCACTCTAAATGCCGATGATGCTGAACCAAGCAGAGGTAAAAGTATGGCCTTAAAAAGCGAAGATGTTAACTCCGACATATAAGATGAAACCGTCTTGTTTGCACGCCGTTTTAAAAATAGGATCTTTCGAAACAAGCAAGCAAAATAATCTTATAACAACAACAAGTCGTTCAACAAGAAAGCAACAGAATCAGAATCATCATTTGCTAACAGAGGTTGCTTCAAGTGTGGAGAATCTGATCACATGATCAAGGATTGTCCAACCTGGGAGAAAATTAAGAACAAGGCAAAACGCGAGAAGACAAATAAAGAGTTCAAACAAGTAATGGTGGCTTCGTGCTGGGGAGATCTTGACTCAGAAGATGATGAAGGATCCGAAGATGACGAAGTAGCCAACCTTTATCTCAACAGTGTTAGTCTTGACCTAATCTCCGACAACGACGTTGAAAGCACGAACTCTCATTAAAATTATTGCTTTCTAGGAGAATCTGACAAGGATAACGATGAAGAAGTTAGTTATCGTGAACTCAAAAAACGTGTTAAGAAATTATCTAAAAATGCCCTAATTGAATTTTTTGAGCAATCCCTCGATAAATATCATGAATAGGATTTGGAATTAAAGGATCTGAAGGAACAGATTCTCGATATTGCTGAGGAGAATCAAATCCTAAAGGCTAAGGCTAAGAAGTTGAAATCTAAAGTTACAGCTGACAAAGCTACAACATTAGACACCTCTAATGCTCAAAAGAAGGAATTAGAGTCCAAGGTTATAGTTAATGAAGCTATAACTTCAGATCTAAAGCTTAATATTAAGCACCTTCAAGCTAAAGTTATAGCTAGTGAAGCTATAACTTTAGAACTTAGAAAAACCAAGGAACTTTTAGTAACTAAAATCACATCTGATGAAGCAGTAATTTTAGAACAAAAGAAAGAAATTGATTCTCTCACAAAAAAATTGATAGATCTAAGACTGAGATGATCAATGTTATAAAACAACATTCAGACGTTGTTTTTATTCTTAAGAAAAGGTTCCAAGACTTTCGTGACAATTATAAGAAGGAAAATGAAGTAGATCACACGAAATGTCTTGAAGAAATTAAGAACCTAAAAGTCTTACTTCTTCACGCAAGAAAAGTCCATGACAAGTGGGAAGATAGCATAAAAGTTCTAAACTTCCTAACCAAATAATCTGACAATAATATGAAGATGGGGTTAGGACAGGAGTGCTACAGCCGTAGAAATCGCTCTAAATGCAAATCAACACCTTCGGATTATGATTTTAGAAAAAGGAAATATGCTGATCTTCCTGAATATCTGATTTGCAATTGCTGTGGTTATACGGGTCACATCCAAGACAATTGTGTTAAATGTGCACATGATATACGAAAAAATACCGAATTTGTTAAAGCGGTTGACACAACGGTCGAGGATTATGAGTCCCCTATAGATGAACCTAAAAAAGTAAGGAATAATAACTTTCGTTGGTTCTATGACATGGCTTTTGATTATACCAAGAAACCTAGCACTTCACAATCTCCATGTCAAACGAAACAAAGCAAGCCTAACCACAAGTAGTATAGTTCTGTAAAATCTAGAAAAATTCCTAGACCTAGAGAAATCCCTAAGCCTAGAGCTCCTCGTAAGAAAAACAACCCAAGGTTTAGAAATACGACCATTATACAAGTTTGGGTGCGAAAGGACTTAGTATATAAAGTAACTAACCGTAAAGGACCCAACCTAGCTTGGGTACCTAAAAACTGTATCTAATCCTGTTGCAGGTAATGGTGAAAGAAAACAATTAATGGTATCTTAACAGTGGATGTTCAAGTCACATGACCGGAGATAAGAATTTGTTTATTTCACTCAAGCCCTTCAATGGAGGAAAGGTGACGTTTGGGGACTACAAAAAGGGTAAAGTGATTGGTGTGCGTAAAGTTGGAATCTCTAAATCACACGCAATCAGTGACGTTTATCTAATGGATGGGCTTAAGCATAATCTGCTTAGCATATCTCAACTATGCGACAAAGGTAATAAAGTTTTTTTTCATACTGATGGTTGCCGCATTATAATTGAAGGTACAAGCAATGTCATTCTTGAAGGACATAGGAAAAGGAACGTGTATATGGTAGATTTAAATGTTGTGCCTACTAACTCTTTTACATGCATGAAAGTTACACTTGATGATCCCTGTTTGTGGCACAAACGCTTTGGTCACATTAGCTCATTAACCTTGAACAAACTCAAAAAATTGGACTTGGTTGAAGGATTACCTAAGATTAAGTTTGACCAAGAAAAAATGTGTGACACGTGTGCTAGGTGCAAACAAGTTAGATCATCATTCAAACCTAAAAGAGTGGTAAGCACAAATCAAGCCTTGGAACTGGTACACATGGATTTATGTGGTCCTATGAAGGTAAGGAGTAGAGGAGGATCCACGTATGTCTATGTCCTCGTAGATGACTACTCAAGGTATGTATGGCCTATCTTCCTTCATTCAAAAGATGAAACCTTTGATGAATTATATTGTCTTATGAAACTTGTTCAAAATAAATATAAGACTAATCTTGTGTCTATTCGTACGGATCATGGCACTGAATTTGATAATCAAGCTTTTATTGAATATTGTAGAGTTAATGGTGTAGGACATAACTTTTCTGCACCAAGAATTCCTCAACAAAACGGTGTCGTTGAACGTATGAATCGAACACTAGAAGATATGGCTCGTACAATGCTTTTATGTAGTGGTTTACCTCGTAACATTTGGGCTGAAGTTATCAGTACTTCTTGTTATATCCATAATCGTGCTATGATAAGACCTATCCTTAAGAAAACCCCTTATGAACTTCTAAGAGGTCCCAAACCTAATATCTCCCATCTTCATTGTTTTGGGAGCAAGTTCTTTGTTCGCAACAATGGCAAAAACAGGTTAAGTAAGTTCGACCCTAGAAGTGATGAGGCTATTTTTATAGGGTATTCGGATCATAGCAAGGCTTTCAAGGTCTTCAATAAAACAACACTTTATATTGAAGAAAGCATTCACGTTATTTTTTATAAGAAGACTTGGACGAACCTGACTTTCGTCTTTCTAGAGACAATCCCCCAGAATTAGAATTGGAGGATAATGAGATTGAAGGGATAAATAATGAGCTTGATAATTCTTCTAAAGATAAAAAGGAGAAAACCAAAGTTATAGTTGATGATACTATAACATTGTCTCAAGATAAGAATTCCCAATCTAATGTTATAGGTGATGTTACTATAACATTGAATCCAAATCAAGGTAATGACTACGAAGTTATAACCGGCTCTACTACAACACCAGGATTGGATTCAGAGGGAACTTCCTCAAATTCTGAGCCAAATGGAGTTGGGTTAAGCTCAAATAATGACGAAGAGCCAAGTATTTCAACTAAATGAAAATACAAGAATTCACATCCAATGGATAATATTCTTGGCAATATTAAAAAAGGAGTTCAATCGAGACGATCCTTGAACAATTTCTGCTCGTTCTACTCATTCCTATCTATGATCGAACCAACAAATATCAAAGAAGCTCTTGCAGAATCAGATTAGATTATAGCTATGCAAGAAGAACTTCAACAGTTCGAACGAAACAAAGTTTGGCACTTAGTTCCTAGACCCAAGGATCGATCTGTCATTGGAACAAGATAGGTATTCAAAAATAAGTTAGATGATGCCGGAGTCATTGTTCGAAATAAAGCAAGATTAGTGGTCCAAGGTTATAATCAACAAGAAGGAATAAGTTATGATGAGACTTTTGCACATATTTCTCGTCTTGAAGCTATTAGACTTCTGATAGCGTTCGCAGCTTATAAGGGAATGAAGCTCTTCCAAATGGATGTGAAGACAGCATTTCTCAATGGGTATCTACAGGAAGAAGTCTTTGTAGAACAACCTCCTGGATTTAAGGATATCAAATTTGAAGATCATGTCTTTAAATTAGACTAAGCCCTATACGGATTGAAGCAACCACCAAGGGTTTGGTATGACGGATTATAAAAATTTCTACTTGACAGTGTATTTAATAGAGGATCTGTTGATAAAACCCTATTCCTAAAATCCGAGGGTTCTGACCTTTTGGTTGTTCAAATCTACATTGATGATATCATCTTTGGATCGACCAACCGTAGCTTGTGAAAATATTTTTCGGAGTTGATGACTTCTGAATTCTAGATGAGTATGATGGGAGAATTGAAATTCTTCTTAGGTCTGCAAATTCAACAAACTGAGGAAGACATTAAAATTCATCAACAAAAATATATTAAGGAATTAATTCGAAAATTCGGAATGGAAAATTCTCATGCTATGCCTACTCCGATGGTCGCAGACAAGAAGTTAACTTTGGATGAAGACGGTAAGCCTGTTGATGAAACAACTTACCGTGGGATGATAGGGTCGTTACTATATTGAACCGTAAGTAGACCAGATATCATGTTTAGCGTATGCGTCTGTGCGAGATATCAATCATCTCCCAAAGAGTTGCATATAACGGTCGTAAAAAGGATTTTACGATATCTTATTGAAACGGACAAACTATATTTATGGTATCCAATGGAGTGCAATTTCGATTTGGTCGGTTATTCTGATGCCGACTACGCAGGATGCTCTCTAGACATAAAAATTACGTCAAGTGTTTCCACGTTCGTTGGACCTTGCATTATTACATGGGGTTCAAAGAAGCAGAATTCAGTTGCCCTTTCAACAGCTGAAGTCGACTATATCGTAGCAGGTCTGGTATGTACTCAATTATTATGGCTTAAATAACAATTACGTGATTATGGTGTTGACGTAGGTTGCATTCCTATTTTATGTGATAATACGAGTGCTATTATTATTTCCAAAAATCCCGCACAGCACTCATGTACCAAACACATTGAAATCAGACACCATTTTATACGAGACCATGTTGAGAAGGGGAATATAAAACTTGAATTTTGTAGTACTGAAAAACAATGGGCAGACATTTTGACAAAATCATTAGCTAGAGAACGATTTGAGACTTTACGATTGGAAATTGGTTTAATCAGTGGTACCTAAGCTTCTATATATGTTTAATCTCTCAATGATTAATTAGTAAAGATAAGATTGTAGGACTGTGTCCGTATATTGCGTTGCATGAATATTTACGTTTATGGGAATTTATTTATCGTATATATTTATTTGTATTTTGGAATTTGGTTGGCATACAAACTTTATCTTTTACCAAAATTGAGATCCACTATAATTCTTTTATTTTATCAAAATCTTTACTATATATTCTCCACAATCAAATCTCGTCTATATCTTTCCTAAAACTCTATCTCCTAATTTACCATAATTACTCTTACAATTACAATCCTACCTAAACCTAGATACCACACTACCCCCTATATGTAACCTATGTGCCGTGTTCTCTCAACCTACACCCCACTTGCATTCACTTTTTGAATTACCAAAAGATTACAAAATCTTCAACCATCACCATCATTATATTAATCTTCAACCTTCATCATGAATTCCTCACATGCAAAAACACGGTCCTCCACCCGCAACCAACACCAACGAAATCCGAGTAATCAACCACAACAGCAACCCATCTCATCACCCTAATTCCTCCACTTTTACCTCACCAAACCCACAACAATCACCTCCCCTGTTTCGTGGTCGGGATGATGCGGTTTCCGAGGGTAAAAGGCGTCGGTTTCTCAAGGGTAAGAATAAGGTGATGGTAGATAATGTTGAGGAGGATAGTGAACCCGAGGTCATTGTTAGGAATGGAGTTTCGAGAACTCTATTTCGGGAAGCTTCGAAAAACGCGACAAAGGCTGGGTTGAACCGAGTTGGAATGACAAAAGATGAAAGTATTCTTGTTTCTCGTGTTTTACTATATTCAATCCATGGAGGAAGGTATTATCCTAAATCTTGGTTGACACAAATTACTTCTCTTAAGTTTTTTGTCGACTTTCTTGATTTTCAAGGTTGGGGTGATATAAGTCGGTTTTCGGGTCCTACATACTCGGTTGAGGTTGTTCAATTTTTCGCCTCAGTCAAAGTTAAGGATGGTGTGTTGCATGCAACTGTTAATGATGTAGATGTTACCGTGTCAGTTGTTGATTTTCGTTCGGCTTTTTCGGTTCCTCATGATGTAATCGATGTCAGTCCTAGTTTGGAATGGTCTAATGTGGATGATGATAAACAATTAGCCATTAAAAAGTATTTTGAGGAGGTTGGATCGGATAATGGTAACATTATAGTCCGTCCTCTTTCGGCAAAAATCAAGTTTCTCTTAAATTTCTTGTGGAACACGATTGTGCCGAGAAGGGGTGGAAGGGATAAAGTGTCGAGTTATGAAGCAATCATTATGTATTCTTGGTTGGAGGGTCAAAAAATCAATTTGGCTAGTCTTGTTCTAAACCGTATCGTTCAAACGAGTCTAACCGTCACCAAGAAGAAATTTTGTACCACTCTTGATGTTCCATATGGGATGTGGATATCGAGGTTGTTGGAGATAAAGCAAGTTGTGGGACGGGAAAGTTACGGTGTTAGTGCGAAGGATTGCATGTGTGATCGTGTCATCAAATTGATGGGTCTCGGGTTTGATGGACCCGAATTGGTCCTTGCTAAAAATGTTGAAAAGGTTTCTAGTGATGTTGATTTAGTAGCTTTGGAAGCTAAGATGGAGAGTTTTATGGGTTCTTTGATGGAAAAATTTGAGGAGAAAACCACGGCCTTAACCACGGCCTTGTCTCGGGTTGGGACTTCACTGTCCTCGGATGGTGGATTGGATAGTGCTCGGGTTTATGAATGGATGGACGGGGTTGATAAGAGGCTTTCGGGTTTTGAGAGGGAGTTGAAGGCAATTCGTGGGGAAGTGTTCCAACACGGAGATCATCTATCTTTTCTCACTAGTCAAGGAGGTGCGTTGGTTATGCACGAGAAAGCAATGGCGGCCGATCAATCTCTTACATTGGAGGCGACAAAAGCTTTGTCGTTGAAAGTTCTTAACTTTTAAAGGAGCCTTCAAGCTCAATCTACGCTTGTGAGGAGCTCTTTTGATCATCTTGATGCCTTGGAACATCGCACTCGTCCCGACTATGTTAACCCGTATAAGACCCGCTAAATTTAACCTTGCCTTGCCTATTGCCTTTTTTAGCACTTTCCTTTATTAGCTTTAACTTATTTTGATTTTCTAATGGTGTATCTTGCACAACTATCCCATTCGGCCAATTTTGGCATCTACTTGTGGTTATGGCCCAAGTACTTCTAAACATGTTGTTCATTCGGCCCATTTGGCTTTAGACATGTTTTCTTTTAAGTTTGTGTGCTACTTTAATTCTTAGGTACTTATGTTTATCTATGGTCTATTATTTTCTTATATCGTTCTTATCTCTTGTCTCGTCTTATATTATTCTAGTCATTTTATGTTTGTTCTTATCTTTTCGATGATGTCAAGAGGGGGAAAGAATGTCCATGGTAAGCATCTACCTAAACTTGCTCCTTGTCAAGACCAATTGTCTCTTAAAGTCCTTTAAGTTTCGATTATGTGTTAATCATCTTAATCTTACGTTGATCTTTATTATCAAGATAACGGTATTAT
Source organism: Silene latifolia (assembly GCF_048544455.1). Classification (NCBI taxonomy): domain Eukaryota; kingdom Viridiplantae; phylum Streptophyta; class Magnoliopsida; order Caryophyllales; family Caryophyllaceae; genus Silene; species Silene latifolia. The sequence continues at coordinate 61,739 of NW_027413337.1, forward strand.
ATTGAGGGGTAACTTTGTACTTAGTCACAATTTTAGGAGACTTGCCATCATCAAAAAGAGGGAATTTGTTGAACCATATAGAATATATGTTTATGTTTTGATGATGTCAAGAGTTCTTTATATTTTATATACTCGTTGCGCGTAATTGTTGCCCTCAATTATGAATTAAGACTGTGGAAGAATTATTCAAGCATCATGAGAAGAAGAAGCTCGTCTAAAGATTAATCAAGCTTGGATAATGAAGTAGCCTATACTCGAAGATCTCCTAAGAAGATTAGAATAGTATAGGTGATTATCTAGTAATGGTGACATAAGAATGAATTTCTTATACTGGTAAAGTTATAGCTTGACAGCTATACCATTACTTGTGAAAGAGCTCAATGTTATAGCTCTTCTACTATAACATTGAGGTGCTGAGTTTATACTACACGACTTAAGATGTTTTCAAAATTGTTTTTGAAAAATGTTTTTGTTTCTTTTAAATGTTCTAGCAAAAGTATTTATTAAAGAAGCCTATATTAATATGGAGTATGGTTTTATTTTAAACTTATAATTAGTAATCATGTTGGATCAACTTATGAGTTGAGCCATATTACTAATTAGGGTTTTAACATGGCATACTCTTAAACCCTAAAAATCTAACCTAACTTCAAGCTAGGGTTTTTCACGAATAACGAGGTATATGGGCCGTTGTTATTTCGTGTAAACCTAATTTATAAAAGATTATTATTGTTAAGATTTTATTCTCTAGAATTATCTTAACATATCTTTTTTATTTAGTTTGATATAGTTATTTATGATAGAGATATTCTTGTTATGGAAAATCTTATCATATTTTTATATTTAAGGAAAGAATAATATGATAATATCTTATAAATTATCTTTTGGAATATTCTCTATTATCTCTTAGGGTTTTAAGGAAAGAAATAATGGAAGATATGATTTGTTTACATATCCATATTTTGGCTATTAGGGTTTCGAGCAAACCGTGAGCCATGTTCTTTCCTTCTCTATAAATACTTTGCTTTTGCAACATTTGAAAGTAAGACCTTTAAGCATAAACTGATTTTAATTTTTAAGAGCAAAAACCGTGTGTTTCAAAACAGAGAAAACCGTTTTGCTATTTTCGAAAAAGGTCGTGTATCTATAAACTCGTATATTCATACGTTAGTTATCGTTATAAGATAATAGTGCTCAATCGATTTCTTACTCGTTCATTAACGTGAACTTTTAGTAGAATCATTAAGTGCTTTCTTATTAGCGTAAATTAGTCACTCGAGTATTTAACGGTACTCACTTGAGTTACAACTAGGGTTAGTTGTACGAGTTGGGTTAGTAAATTTGTAATCCGTAGAAAGGTACTAAATTTATTAATCGAGAATAGTGGACGTAGGTTTCGATTTATGAAACTGAACCACTTCAAAAACCGTGCGTCTCTCTCTCTTTCGTTTGTTTGTTTATTTCGTTCTTGTTCGTTCATTAGTTAATTAGTTAAAGTTTAATCAATAAACTTTAAATAATTAATTATACATATACAATCGAAAAAGTAGTAAAAGTTTTAATCCTCAATCCCCATCCCCTCCCCCCCTCTTGAGTATTTTGGATCGATAGACTCTTCAGGGATTGACCGTTCTTTCCAAGATGCGCTTAATCTCTCGGTTGGACGCTTTTGCTTGGCCGTTTGTTTGGGGGTGATAGGCCGTAGAGACCTTATGGAGGACACCATATTTTTGAAGCAATGTTGCTATCCATTTGTTGCAAAAATGTGTTCCCCTATCACTAACAATGGCCTTGGGAAAGCCGAATCTTGAAAATATGTTGCTTTTGACAAATGCAATCACCGTCTTCGCATCATCACATTTTGTGGGAATGGCCTCCACCCATTTGGAAACATAATCCACCGCGAAGAGGATGTAAAGATACCCAAAGGAATTAGGGAATGGTCCCATGAAATCGATTCCCCATACATCGAAAACCTCCAAGTATAACATTGGTTATTGGGGCATTTCATTCCGCCGTGAGATGTTGCCAAATCTTTGGTATCTATCACAAGTTTGACGAAGATGTGAGCATCCTTGAATATGTTGGGCCAATAGAAACCGCAATCTAAAATTTTTCGTGCTGTTCTTTGGGGCCCGAAGTGACCTCCACAAACATATTCGTGGCAATGCTTGAGAATGGATGGTATCTCCACATCCGGTACACAATGGCGAATGACTTGGTCTTTGCATATCTTTCATAAGTAAGGATCATCCCAAATATAGACCCGATAATCGGCCTTGATCTTGTTGCGTTGACTTGATGACAAAGAAGTAGGGAACTTCTTAGTCACTAAGTAGTTTGCCAAATTGGCATACCAAGATTCCATTGCTCTCAAGTCATATAAGGATTCATGTGGGAGACTCCCATCCACTTCACCCATACTCTCTAGTTGCTTTTTCTCAAGATTTAACCGGCTAAGGTGATCGGCCACCACATTGGTTAATCCCTTCTTTTCCCTTATATCAATGTCGAACTCACTCAAAAGGAGGACCCACCGCATAAGCCTTGTCTTAGTGTCTTTCTTTCCCACAAGTGGGGTGATGGCTTTGTGGTCGGTGTAGATGATTACTTAACCCCCAATAAGTAGGAACGAAATTTCTCAAGGGCGTACACCACCGCTAAGAACTCTTTCTCGGTTGTAGTGTAATTCCTTTGGGCATCGTTGAGAAGGGAGGAAGCATATTGGATGACATAAGAAGTTTTGCCCTCCTTTTGTCCCAACACGGCTCCAATGGCAAAATCGCTTGCATCCGTCATGATCTCAAATGGTTGATCCCATTTTGGTGCTTGGATGATTGGGGCCGATATGAGGCTTTCCTTCAACAAGTCAAATGCTTTCCTACAATCATTATCAAAAACGAACTCCACATCCTTGTGCAAGAGTTTGCACAAGGGGTTAGCAATCTTGGAAAAGTCCTTAATAAACCTCTGATAGAAACCCGCGTGTCCCAAGAATGACCTCACGTCTCGAGTATTAGATGGATACGGCAAGGTCTTAATCACATCTACCTTTGCTGTATCCACCTTAATCCCTCTTTTCGACATTATATGCCCTAGCACGATGCCACTACTCACCATTAAATGACACTTTTCAGAATTTAATATGAGATGAGAGTCTATACACCGTGTTAGGTCCATAGCGAGGTGGTCTAGACACGACTCAAAGGAGTCTCCATGGATGGTGAAGTCATCCATGAAGACTTCTAAAATACGCTCCACATAGTCCGAGAAAATGCTCATCATGCAACGTTGGAAAGTTCCGGGGGCGTTGCACAATCCAAAGGGCATACGTCGGTAAGCATAAGTGCCAAATGGGCAAGTAAAAGTTGTTTTGGATTGGTCCTCCGGGTGAATGGGGATTTGAAAATACCCGGAGTACCCATCCAAAAAACAATAATACTCTTTCCCACCCAACCTTTCTAGCATTTGATCTAGAAAGGGTAGGGGGAAATGGTCCTTCAAAGTGACTTGGTTTAGGCGCCGGTAGTCAATACATACCCACCATCCGGTTTGTAAACGGGTGGGGATCAATGCCCCTTGGGTGTTTTTGACTACCGTCACCCCTCCTTTCTTTGGCACAACTTGAGTAGGACTTACCCATTGAGAGTCACTAATTGGAAAGATAATACCATTTGTCAAAGCTTGATAACTTCTTCCTTGACAACTTCCATCATAGGTGGGTTAAGCCTTCTTTGCGGTTGCCGGACGGGCCATGCATCCTTTTCCAATCTAATCTTGTGCATGCAAGTACTTGGGCTTATCCCATTAATATCCGCGATGCTCTACCCAAATGCTCCCTTGTACTCTTTAAGCATACTCACCAACCTTTATTCTTTATCCAATTTGAGTTTGTTGGAAATGATGAGGGGAAGGGTGTCATCTTTCCCAAGGAAAATGTATTTGAGGTGAGTCGGAAGTGCTTTTAGATCGCTTTTGGGAGTTTTGATTGTAGAGGGTAGTGGTCTTTCCAAAGATGCAACTAGGATGAGGAAGGGGTCAAATGTTAGGGAACCATAGAAGGCAAAAACTTTAGCTGGGGCAGGGATGTCCCGCAGGCTCCGGTACCCACCGCAGGCTCCGGTGTATGTGGGCCGAAGGCTCCGGTGGAGGTCTGGAAGTTTTGCTCGATCTTCCTTTGGATGGTCTTCCTTCTCTAACTCCTCTAGGCTTTCCTTCACATCTTGAGACAACACTACACGTAAACCTTCGTGTTCCAAATCATAAGTAAGGGCAACCTCAAGAGGGTCCCTTTGACACAATCTATAAACTTGAGAGACAATTGGTTCAATTATATTTAAGAAGTAGCATGAATGTGCATCGTCGGGATGTTTCATTGCATCGTATATGTTGTATGTGAGCTTCTTTCCGTCAAACTCCATGGTTAGGTTCCCATTAGACACGTCAATCTTAGTTTTAGAGGTTTTCATGAAAGGCCATCCTAAAAGGATCGGAGTGGGCCTCGAATCGACTTCCATGTCAAGAACATAGAAGTCGGCCGGAAAAGTTAAATGATCTACCTTTACTAACACATCCTCCACCATTCCTTTGGGATAAATGTTTGAGCGATCCACAAGTTGGATCACTACATCGATTTTCAACAAGGGTGGGAGTCCTAAAGTCTCATAAAGATTATAGGGCATTACATTAATTGACGCTCCTAGGTCTAATATGGCATGGGTGAAATCTTTCTCCCCAATAGAGCAAGGTATAGTGAACATCTCCGGATCGCCACACTTCTTAGGAACTGATTTTTTTGAAAATGGCGGAGACATTTTCACTCACCTTTACTCTTTGGGTTCCCTGTTTTGAGTTTCTCCTAGGTGTGTACAAAGTTCCTTGAGGAACTTTGCGTATCTTAGAACACCTTTTAAAAGATTTAGTAAGGGAATGTTCACTTCACACTTTCTAAAAGTTTCATAGAGATCCTCATCTCTTTCAAACCTCTTAGAATGTGTGAGAGCATGAGGGAAATGTACCTCAATGACATGTTCTCTCACGATCTCTTCAACATTGTCCTTTGTGGTGTTGTTGTCTTTGTCTTCTTTGTCCAGTATCAATGGACTCTTCAATTCATCTCCACTGGCTTTTGATGATGACCCTTTTTCTTTCTCAATCACAAGCTCTTCTTCTACTTGTTCTTCAATGTGAATGACCCTCTCATTTGACTTTGCCTTTATCTTCTTCTTTGGTGGAGATTCTAGAGTTCTCCCTTTCCTCAATGTCATTGCACTTGAATTTTGTTTTGGAGGAAATGTTGTATATGGAATTGAATTGGAGTTCTTTTGATTATTCTTGGCAATCTCTTGTGCAATTTGGCCAAGTTGGATCTCAAGGTTCTTCACCCTTGCATCACATGAGAGTTTATCCGCATCCATTTTGTCAAACCTCTTGGTTGTTGTAATACCCGTCCTTTTAGGGACCCGATTACCAACGTTGACTAACCTTCGGGGGCAGGCAATAGCCCTTAGTGATGCGTGCCGGAGTTACCTTGTGCCTTGATTGCCTTTAGAAGTGAGTGGTACTAGATAGAGTAGAGGATACTCGATCGAGTAGCTTAGGTACTCGGTCGAGTAGGGGCCACTCGATCGAGTAAGTGGGTTACTCGATCGAGTAGCGTCTTTTCAGTGAGGGTTTATAATCGTGTTTCGAGAAATCGTGAATCATTTCCGCCTCTTTCCTTCAGACCTAGATGTCGCCTCCTTCCTTTCCCTACACCTTAATTCCTTCCATGGGAGCCTTTGAGGATGTCAGCGCATTGTGGATGGGTTGCTTGAGTCGGGTAGCGGTCTTAACGCCGATCTAGGATGCGTAGGTATGTCATCATCATCATCTTTGTCTTTGTTGTTCCTTGTAGGGTTGTGTTGGTAGTAATAGGCTTGTATACTGTTTGTATAGGGATTGCTTGCTTGGTTGATGTCGTATGATTGATCGAGGAATCGCTCCTTTTGGTTAAAGGTAGGTTCGCCTACTTAGTCTCTGTTAGATGTTTAGAGTGTCGGTTGTTGTCATTGATTGTTGTTGTCGTTGTTGTGGTTGTTGTTGTCGTCGTTGTTGTGGTTGTTGTTGTCGTTGTGACCATCGTTGTTGTGATACAGCTGTTTGTGACTGATTGTCTGTGGTTCTCGAGGTGCGTCCTCGGCTGAGTGGAGTCACTTGCGGGAGTGGCTTCACGCCCTAGTTTCGCCCTCCGTATAACCCGCCACGGGAGGGGATGTGCACATTAATGGGACAGGGTTATCGCTCGGTATGATGGGCGGGGATTTGGTGGGTATGGCTGCGGTCCCCCACTAGCAGGGCTGGTCCAGTGGACAGTCGGTGACGGAGATTGATTGGAGTGGGTGTAACTGTGGGTGTGTGTTTGGTTGTGTTTGTATTATGTGACAGTTGATTGTTGTGTCTTACCTCAGTTACTGACCTTGTGTGGTTGTCTTGTTTGTCTTGTGTGTCTGCCGTGATCCCTTATGGTGAGCAGTCTGTCTTAGCAGGTGCTGACTTGGATGCTAGCTGGAGTCCGGGTTGGGATGAGTCCTCACGAGTAATGTCATAAGTAGTTCTATAGCTTGGCGAGTTGTACCTTTGTTTTAATAGTTTAGATGTAACACTTGTAATATAACTATAATTGTTCTTTTATCGACTGTTGATGATTACTTACCTCGGGCAACCGGGACGGTGATGCCCTTATATGTTAGGGAAGGTCTTCTGAAGGCTCCTTGGTATATGAGGGTGTCATAAAGTGGTATCAGAGCGACGATTTTGGAACCTGTAACAAATGAATCTAATGAACGTAGTGAGTCTAATAAAATGAACCTGGTGTATGTATAATGGAGCCCCAGCTGATGCTATATTTTGGGTGAGTAGGCGCCCTCATTTCAAAATCTTGGCCCCATTGTGCTTAAGCCGATCCACCGGGTATGGGAATGTTGAGTCGGCAACTATGTACCTTATGTGTATGGTGATTATGTTGGAATTGGTTGTGGTCGAGTTTCTGTTGAAGTTAGCATGTGCGTAATAGATAAGTTAGAATCCTACATGGTAAAGTTTTGATGGAGTTAGTATGTGTGTGTGACGATAATGAGGAACGTGAAAGGTTTTATACGATAGAAGTATGTGACAAGAGTAGAAACGTGTGATGCGATATGAAATGTGGTAATAACTGTGTTTGTTTGAAGTCGTTAGTCATGATAGTTTCTTTACGAATTTATAAGTTTTATAATAGTGCTAAGGATGATAGTTAAAGAGTTTTAGAATTGTAATGAGAAGTACCAAATGTTAATGGATAAATGTGATCCATGTATGGCTGAAAGCTTCCGCATGTGATGTGAATAATTTGAGTAGGTTAATTCGTTTATGTTGAAGCATAATTATGTTGCTAGTACCCTTGGATGATACCTGTAAATTTTATGTTAAAAGAGTGATTAAAGTAATGTAATTATAAGTTTATTAGCAGAATAGTAGGCAAAGGTTTAAGTGATGAGATAATGCGTTAAATGTATACATGAATGATTTAGTAGCATGATAAACTGTGTTGTGTGAAGTTTGTTATAGAATAACCTGATATGTGTCCTGGTTGGTTAAACCGGTGTGGTACACTTGAGTAGTAATGGTGTAATATGAATGGATATGATAACCGGTGACGATTTCCAAATTCGGTTTGGAATCGACACGTGATGTTGTTTTGCAGGAATCTTCAGTTAACCTTGTTATTCTGACCATGTACCCAATCTTACTTGACTGAGTACGAGTGCCTACTAGACCGAGTAGACCTCACTCGATCTAGTTAGGAAGCTATGACGCCAAAGATGTAGGAATTCCCTACGGAAAACCGACCGAATAGCGCCTACTCGATCGAGTACCCTACTTACTCGATCGATTAAGCTACAGTACAGGAACTACCGCGGGTTCATAAACCCTTTTTCTTCCTCATTCTTCTTATTCTTTTTCACATCTTCGCAAACCCTAACCTCCATATCTCTCATCTTGCTTCCAAATCTTGTGCTTGTGGTGATTTATTTGGTGATTTCCTTTGCTTATAATTGTTCTTTTACTTCCTATTTGATCAAGGTATGAATTTTCTTCCTATTTTAATGTTTTTCATTAATTGGAAACAAATAGGATGATAGAAAAATCTAAAAATTCAATTTATATGTGAGCAAATTTGCTTGTAGTTGTTGTAATATGATCTAGACGCTTCCCTTTTATGATTATTGTTGCTTATAATACAAAACTCAAGTAGAAATTGCATATAATTGGGGCCGAATTTTCTAGGGTTTGAGAAATAAAATTGATTTTTGGTTGTCTTTTACATGTTAAAGGATGAAAATTGAGTAATTTATGTTGTATATGTCATGTGGAAAGTTGATTTTTGTGATTTTCACCTCAAAATTTGTCTTAAAACTCCGTCTTAAAAGTGCCCTAAACTGAAATTCGTCTCATATGATTGGGAATTTTTGTTGTATATGAATGTATTTTGCAGATTTAAGTCCTAAGGATTGTAATAGTTGAATTAATTTGTGGTAATTATGATGAAATTTTCACAGCTGTAAAGACCGTCTGAACTTTAAAAATTGGAATTTTTACTTGTCTATTGGGAATTGTTGGTGAAAGTGTGTACTTATATGATCCTTTCATGAGTAAATATGTGTCCTTTGTACGTTTTGGTGCATATATGTGGTGTATTTAAATTATATGTTGAAACAGATGCCGAGGCTGAACATAGGAACCCGTCAGAGTAAGAGGTAGGGCTGCTGAATCTGTGGTTGGAGAGGGGAGTGAACCAGTAGTCCCAGCGGTACCCGAGTACCCATCAGTGGTGTTTATAGACTTTAACCAACGTAAGAGGTTTGTAGCTTTAAGTCTCGCAAGATGAGGCCGGCCCGTTGTGTTGACACGACTATCTTAGAGGACCTGGGTATTGAGACGGATGTCCGTCACATATTTGAGACTTTGGGGTTCACAGGGTTATACCGTTTACGTAAACATTTCTATGCCTTTCTGACCCTTTAGTTCATGAGCTCGTTTAAATACGAGCCGGTTGAGCAGACTGTGCAGTTCCGTCTTATGAACACCAGTTTTATGTTAACCATGGACCTGTTTGCTTCCCACCTTGGTTTGGCTAATCCTCCCAAGGATGCCCTCCGTGACATACCGTCTGAGTACGGGGTTTGCCGCCTTATGCCCTGCATTACCGGGAAATCTGCTCCCACCGCTAGTAACATGTTGATCAACGATGTACAACATATTACCTTGAGGATCTTTCTTCGTGCTGTGTCGTGTCTCTTTTATGAGAGGTCTGATATGAGTAAGTTAAACTCTCACGAGTTGTTTCTTCTGATGGCTTACCTTAATCCTGAGAGGACAGAGAGAGTGGTCTTTAATGCTCCCGCTATGGTTTGTGCCAGTCTTGCTTTGATGGCCTCTTCTAGTACTAGGATCCTGAGTTGTGGTGCGATTGCCACCCGTCTAGCCGAGAAGCTGACTTCTTTTGAGGCTTCTTCGGAGTACACTTCTCTAGCTACCCCGGTGCCTACCTTGGACAAAGCTTATTTCCTTGACCTGAAATGGTTGAGAACCTTGGGGGATGGCAGTTTGGCGTGGAGAGTATGGGGCATGAGTTGGATGAAGATACCCGATCCTGAGTATCTCCCACCGACAGAGCCTTTACCTGCGACGGTAGTAGCTTCAGAGTCTGATGAGGAGGAGGTTGAGGAGGCACGTCAGCGTGGCAGACATACTTCATTGACTCGGAGCTTCTCCAAGTCATGCCTAAGCCGAAGAAGGGGGAGAACGTGAGGGTTGAGGAGGATCATCCTAGACTAGGGAGAGGGCCTCGCCGAGTGAGGGAGAGGATGGCTGAGACCCAGCCACAGCCGACATCACCACCACAGCACCCGTTTCCTGGTTACCCGTATCTAGATATCCCGGCGACACATGACAGCTATCTGGCAGAGAGAGTGTCCTCTACCTTGACACTCCGGAACATGCACGAGATGGCATTCACTCAGGGTATTGGGACCTCGGGACCTCATCCAGTCTGGTGGAGGGAGTTGGGGATTACAGCGGGGTTTTCCACTCTTACGGGGTAGATATGTCCACGTGGGGAGCACCACAGACTTATCCTTACGGCGGTTTGACCCCATGGTACGTGAGTCCATAGGTTGGAACAGGGGCTGATGCGGGTCTTGGGACTTCAGGGGCAGGTACCTCAGGTGGTGACGGAGCAGAGGATTATGTTATGGATGAGCAGCAGGAGTGATACTCCTTTCTTTCTCTTTTGATTATGGATGTTGGTTATGTTGGATATTAGTTTTTCCATTTCGTACTTTTTTTTTTATGTTCGGTTTGTATTGGTGGCCATAAAGCCGTATTTGTTTTCCTAGATTTGTTGTAGGATTTATGGTCGGGTTACCATCCGACTCGCGGTTATGCGATCGTATATTTATATAGTCTGTGTAGTGTTAAGGTAGTTTTCGAGGCATTTTGACCTGTGGCCACTCGATTGAGTGCCCCTCACTCGATCGAGTAGCTGCAGATATGGCAGCTAAAGAGTAATATGATTTCGGGCTACTCGATCGAGTATCTAAGATACTCGATCGAGTAGGGCCAGCTCGACCGAGTGCCTAACCCACTCGATCGAGTAGCACTGTTACGGAAACTTTTCGAAAATAAATTGTTTGATTATTTCTATTTTTGCATATTTGGATACTTCTAATGGTTATTGAAGGTTAGTAACATGGTTGGGTCGACTTATTAGTTATGCTTGGGTCCATGCTTGACTTATAAGTGATATTTTGTGGGAATAGATGTGACACAAAGGTTTCTTTTATTGCTTTCACAAGCAAGCCTAACTTATTTATTATCGAAAAGACTTGTTACTTATTGCGCAGAATTCTATAACTACATTATATACAGTGATATGTGCATGTCTTTTATGGTTCTTGATAATTATTCTCGTAAGGTAGCATATGTATATATGTATATAAGATTATGTTCGTCGTGATTGGTGAGTAATGTCGACAAGGTGCTTTACGTGTAGGACAGTTGCTTGATGGTGAACTTCGGGGACGAAGTTCCTTTTTAGAGGGGAAGAGTAATGTCGCGAAATAAAAAGGCCGATATTATAATAATTTTTTTTGTATACTATACTAATTTCGTTGGTTGTTTGTAATGCTCGCTATTGTCTCTGTTATAATTATAGCATGAAGTTATAAGTTTTAATCATTTGATGAGTAATTTGTATGTTTTAAGTAAAAGTTGAGTAAACTACAAGGAAAAGATAGTCATAAAGAGATAAGTATGTCGGGAACGGTAACGAAGTGTTTGAATTATGCAGTGTAATAGCATCGTTGTGTGGCATGTTTTGATGTTGGTAGTTGTATGCTAGTTAAAGTATAATCTCGTAGTTGAGTGGCTAAAAGCTTGGAGTAATAGTATAGTCGTTGGTCGTGTTGGGACATGTTGTGAGTTGGTAATTCAAGTTGTGGGTTGTAGAAGTCGGCGTATGTGGTGTGTCGGACATGATGATGATGACATAGTGGGGTAATGCTTCTATAGAGTAGTGACCTGTGTCGGGAGAACGGTGATGTCGACCTTGGTTTCTTGGGTTATGAGTGGGGGAAGGATGAGTCGAACTTCGGGGACGAAGTTCTTTTTAAGGGGGGAAGACTGTAATACCCGTCCTTTTAGGGACCCGTTGACCAACGTTGACCGGCCTTCGGGGGCAGGCAATAACCCTTAGTGATGTGTGCCGGAGTTACCTTGTGCCTTGATTGCCTTTAGAAGTGAGTGGTACTCGATAGAGTAGAGGCTACTCGATCGAGTAGCTTTGGTACTCGGTCGAGTAGGGGCCACTCGATCGAGTAAGTGGGTTACTCGATCGAGTAGCGTCTTTTCAGCGAGGGTTTATAATCGTGTTTCGAGAAATCGTGAATCATTTCCGCCTCCTTCCTTCAGACCTAGATGTCGCCTCCTTCCTTTACCTTCACCTTAATTCCTTCCATGGGAGCCTTTGAGGATGTCAGTGCCTTGTGGATGGGTTGCTTGAGTCGGGTAGCGGTCTTAACGCCGATCTAGGATGCATAGGTATGTCATCATCTTTGTCTTTGTTGTTCCTTGTAAGGTTGTGTTGGTAGTAATAGGCTTGTATACTGTTTGTATAGGTATTGCTTGCTTGGTTGATGTCGTATGGTTGATCGAGGAATTGCTGCTTTTGGTTAAAGGCAGGTTCGCCTACTCAGTCTCTGTTGGGTGTTTAGAGTGTCGGTTGTTGTCATTGATTGTTGTTGTCGTTGTTGTGGTTGTTGTTTTTGTCGTTGTGATCGTCGTTGTTGTGATACAGCTGTTTGTGACTGATTATCTGTGATTCTCGAGGTGCGTCCTCGACTGAGTGGAGTCACTTGCGGGAGTGGCTTCACGCCCTAGTTTCGCCCTCCGTAAAACCCGTCACGGGAGGGGATGTGCACATTAATGGGACAGGGTTATCGCTCGGTATGATGAGCGGGGATTTGGTGGGTATGACTGCGGTCCCCCACTGGCAGGGCTGGTCCAGTGGACAGTCGGTGACGGAGATTGATTGGAGTGGGTGTAACTGTGGGTGTGTGTTTGGTTGTGTTTGTATTATGTGACGGTTGATTGTTATGTCTTACCTCAGTTACTGACCTTGTGTGGTTGTCTTGTTTGTCTTGTATGTCTGCCGTGATCCCTTATGGTGAGCAGTCCGTCTTAGCAGGTGCTGACTTGGATGATAGTTGGAGTCCGGGTTGGGATGAGTCCTCACGAGTAATGTCAGAAGTAATTCTATAGCTTGGCGAGTTGTACCTTTGTTTTAATAGTTTAGATGTAACACTTGTAATATAACTGTAATTGTTCTTTTATCGACTTTTGATGATTACTTACCTCGGGCAACCGGGATGGTGATGTCCTTATATGTTATGGAAGGTTTTCTGAAGGCTCCTTGGTATATGGGGGTGTCACAGTTGTCTCGGCTTGCCCTTTCATAAGCATCTTAAACATCTCCTTGGTGGATAATTCGTCCTTTCCTTGAGAGGAGGAACCACCTCCTTGAAAATTCTTGTGGTTGCCTTGGTGACCTTGGTTTCCAAATTGAAAAGATCCTCCTTTTCCTTGTTGAAAATTGTGGTTTCTTTGGTAATTTGAGTTGGGAACTTGTGAATTTTGGTTCCTCAAATGGTTGAATTGCCCATTTTGGAAACTCTTTGAAGTATCCCCTCCCCAACTAAGATTTGGATTGTCCCTTGAGTCGATATTATAAGTGTTGCCATTTGGATCATATTTGTAGTATCCTCCCCCGGTTGGATTTCTAGAATTATGGTTACCATGCATCATGACACTCACATTCTCCTTACTTATCCCTTGTTCTTCCATGATGGGACAAGACTCCATTGGGTGTGGACCTTGACAATAATTGCACTCTACATTGGATCCTTGTCCTCCACCTTGATTGTTTCCCATCAATTAAGCTACCATTTTGGTGAGATCATCCACGGTCTTCTCAAGTTTTTGGTTGGAAGGGGAGGGTGTTTCAATTGAGTGGAGAGTTTTTGACCCTCAGCCTCTCCCATAGTTTCTTGTGCTCGCGGCTAACATATCTATGATTTCATTTGCCTCCGCCACAAAGTAATTGTCAACCCCACCACCCGTAGCGACATTCACCATTATTTGGTATTGTTGAGTAAGATCGTCACAAAAGTTAACCAAAAGATCATCACCACTTAGCCCATGGTAAGGACATTGGGCAACCAACTTCTTAAACCTTTCCTAATACTCATACAAGCTTTCACTTAGATCTTGTTCCAGAGAAGTGATGGCTTTCTTGGCATGGTTATGTCTTGAATCGGGGTATTATTTTTCAAGAAATGTCGCTTTCATGTCCTTCCAAGTACGAATTGTACCCGGTGGAAGGTAGAATAGCCAATCCTTTGCCGCATCTAGTAAAGAGAATGAAAAAGCTCACAACTTAAATTGATCTTCCGTGACACCATTTGGTATAGCACCCTCACACATCATATGGAATTCGGAGAGATGACGGTTGGGGTTATCCCCGCATGCCCATGAAACTTGGGTAGATTGTGGATGAAGTAGCCCTTCAACTCGAAATTTGCATTAGCTCCCATGGGTGGGTAGGCAATGCATAGAGGTTGAGTATCATAGTTTCTTGCCCGGATATCCCGGACGGTTCTTGTATATAGCCATTGTTGGATATTCTACTTCTATGGGATCAACCGAAAGGGGTGTGGATGGTTCCACTTCAACTTGTTCTTACCTTCGTAGTCGTTGATACCAAGGATTGGTGAATAACCAAGAATATGCTCCAAATGCGTCTTCTTCAATTGGAGTGAACTCACCACCTTGTTGGGAACTAGGCATAAACCATTACACTAAACAAGATGGATTAGAACTACCACTTACTTTTAACAATAACAAGAAAATAAGAACAATAAAGCATAAATCACAACTCAAGTTTTAGTCACGTTGCATTCCCCGGCAACAACGCCAAAATTTGATAGCGATAAAACTAGGTGTCGTAATACTAGAATTAACTACCAAATTAACAATTTATAAGCCTAACTAAACTTTACTAACTTCAAGCAATAAGGTAGTAAATTGGCAAGCTAGGGTCGAACCCAAGGGAAGTACTTTTGAACTAAAGACTTGAATTTTAACTATATAGCAACTAATTAGGACTCTATGGACTAATCAAGATACTAACCACAATCAAGACCTACTAATTATGTTTATCAACAAACAATGATTATGAACAATGGTTAACATATAGTATGACATAAATGGAGAAAGTTTGGTTTTGAAGTAGCATAAGGAAAAGTAAAGATGTAATTTTTATCATAGAAGCAAAACAACAAACACTAGATATGCAACAATTAAATATGGGAAAGACTTGGTGTAATTTTCTCTTAGTAATCCAACAATGACAAAGTTTGACTCTTTTCTCTCTATTGTTATCTATCCAATACTATCATCTCAAGAAATTAACACACACAATTAAACCATATATGTGAGTCCTTCAATTCCCAACCACAACTCATTAAACCATGAATGAAAACTAGAATTGAGCATGAAGCTTTTGCCAAGAGATGTAAGCTAGAATCAAATCCTACTAGATTAAACCATGCTAGCAAGAAAAGACATGTAATTTCCTACTTGAAATATCAATCCTTTAAACCAAATCAACATACAACAAGTTTGCTCCAAACAATTCTAGATAGATTAAACCATTTCTCTAGAATTTGCAATAGTTGGGTAAATAAGATGCAAGAGTGATCAATTCATACATTCATCTACTCAACATAAGAATTTAAGAACAAAGGAAAGAACAATAGATAAATTGAGAGAGATTTAGGAGTCTTACAACATCAAAGTTGGATACTTTGATCAAATTACACCAAGTAAAGAAAGATTAGCCTTTCATAGTTTGCTTAGAACCCATAAAATGAAGAAAGATTAACATGAATTAAGGAAAGATTAAGTTTTAATTATTACAAGATTAAAGCCAAGCATGAGATCTTAATGGTAAGGAGGTGGTTTTTAGATCTCCAAACAAGTGGGTATTTATACCCTTGAGCCTCCTTTTTAGGTCACAAACAAATGGGCTTGGAAAGGAAAAAGGGAAAACCCGTCGTAATGATCAGGGGAAAACCGGAGGCTCCGGTGTAGGCCGGAGGCTCCGGTTTCAGCCTGCATCACAATCTCGCAAAGCCATATCTCCCTCGTTTCTTGTTCAAATAAAACATGTGA
Organism: Silene latifolia; assembly: GCF_048544455.1. Lineage (NCBI taxonomy): Eukaryota > Viridiplantae > Streptophyta > Magnoliopsida > Caryophyllales > Caryophyllaceae > Silene > Silene latifolia. The sequence continues at coordinate 77,549 of NW_027413337.1, forward strand.
CCTACCGTTGGAAAGCTAAGATCACAAGCTTTAATCTCCACTCGGCCTTGTGTCGATACGAGGTCTGGAACTCGAGATATACTCGTTTGAAATTGACCCTTGTGAAATCGAGTTTTCAATTCTTCATTTTGGCTTTTCTTTGTGCATTCCAAGGCTTCATTTTCCTTTTGTTTGCTTCTCTTGACTTTGCACTTATTCTCTTGGCTTACTCTTGGCTCTCCTTCTTCACTTTAGTTGACCGTGGCTCGGGTTTGACACCTAATTCGGCTTGTACAAAAACGATTTCTTCACCTCAACTTATCCTCGTGAAACACTTCAACTACTCTTGAGATGCAAATGCCAAAAACAAGTTCAATTGACCCAAATTACAACCAAAGTGGATTGGCCGGTAAATAGAACGATTAACACTCAAAACCGGCTTTGTGACAAGTTTATTCAACTAAAATTACCTAATTAGGCCGACACTCTTTGACTCTATCACCGTGCCTGAGTAGAAGTTTAAGAAAAAAATTGTGTTTACAGTGACGATTCTAGGATTCGAGGGGAGGGGTTCGAAATTAAAACCATACTATGTTCAAGCCCGGGTGTTGTCCGAGTCATATCTAAACAGTGGCTTTTGAATGTCCTCTGCGTTTCGCATACTTCCTTTGATTAATACGGAGTACGACTTTTTGATGGCTATTTTAGAGTAAACCATCTTATAAAATATTTGATGTTGAACATGTTTAAAGCAGTCAAACTAAATATGATTAATAATATAATGTTTGATTGCGCAATTATCAACACGATACCACTTAAGTAATTTACTTTGAAATAATTGAAGTACTCTTAACTTAAGTTGGGCCTCTTATTAAGATAGATAATATAATGTATCTACATATTATAATTTCAATCGTTATTCGCCGAGACGTATTGCTAAATATTGTCGACATTTTTATCAGGCTATGATTATCTAAACACAAAATCTCATTGAAGACGGACACTATTCGTCTTCAGCTTGTATCCGTCTTCAATGAGATTTTGTGTTGTATTTGAGCCAACCCTCCCAACCCGTTGGTATAATTCCCATCTATACCTAACACTCGAACCAAATTGAGGATTTTGAGAAGACTTGCACTTAACATACTTCGAAAGTTTGTTCATGAATTTTGACTATTCCATTACGTATTTTTAAATGACGAATTAATTTTGCTTAGAAACAGAAAAAAACAAATAAAGAAGGGAAAGGCGCAGTTTCCTTTGAAATGCAGTTCTAAGATAAACAACCTCAACCTGTGGATTGTGAATGACATATCTGCTTCCTTATCTGTCTTTATTTACATCCCCAATTTTTATTTTTTAATTATTTTGGTTCATATTATTTTGGTTGAAATCTGGTGGTAAAGTTGGACTCTTTTGTTCTGTAAGCTCATCATTCATCAACCCATTGAATTTTGCAAATAACCCATTTGTTATTTTCATTGATTTGATCTTGATTCTTTCTCTTTGATGCTTACAGTGACTAATTATGGAGATCCATAAAGCAATTACTGATTCTGATGATAGAAGATTGAAGACTAAGTACAATAACGCTGTTTATGTCATTCAAAGAGCTCTTACTCTTTACAAGTATGACATTTTCTGAAATCTTTATTTTGCCATGCAATTGTGATTATGCTGATTTAGTTTTCTAGTGTTCGACGTCGATTTAAAAGGGTATGTATTGCTGTTTTGTTGTTAGTTGAATGACATTGATTAGGGATCATTGATCAATGGCTACTAGATTTGGTTTTGTGTCTATTGATGTTGCCATCACATATTGTTATCCCAATTGAGGAGTATTGTTCTCAAGATGAGTATGCCTTAGATTCGTATCCGAGAGGTGATGGTGAAGCCTGGTTAATTTTGCATACCAAAATGAAGTGTGGCAGACTTGTGATGATGTTTATGGAAAATTAATGGTAGTTCTGAGAGGTTGTGATTGTGCGTTCAACATGGTAGGTAGTATAAATATAACCGAAACTTTTTGAATCATCAGATATTGTCTCTTTGTCTGTTTCTTCTTACTTGATCAAACCAGGACTCCCCATCTTGCTAGTCAGTTTAAATGTAAGCACTTGGACTTTGTGGATGGTCTCTGCATTGCTCTTTGTAGCGTAGTATTTGGATCCATTGGAAATCGAAAACTAAGCTATAAGCTTTATAGAAGTAAATTTTATAATGATTTTTAAGCTATAGGCGGCATGAAAATAATTCACTGATTGGCTTTTCTTGCCCATATAAAAAGCAGTGAATTACTGGAAATATTGCATTATAGCAACTGCTAAAATGTCTGAGAACAAGATACAATATGCACTAAGGAGCCGAGAAAGTATGCAAGTAGTCGCTGAGATCCTCTTCGAATATGATATGATTAACTGAAGAATCACAATCTGTTTTTGTAGTAAGTTAGTAACGACACGGGGATTTTTTCTAGGATCAACAGTAGTTTAACACCTTTCTTTAGAGTGGCCATTTTAGTAGGATTCTCTTGTTTCGTTCATGGTGAACTAAACCGAATCATGCATTATTGAATGCACCCACGAAATGCATTGCTTACGTTAGCTAATATTTAAACCCGTAAGTTGTTCCTCACTGTTGCCTCAACGCACTTTCTTCAGCCACGAAAGTTTTAGGCGGAAAAATATGCGGACTATGTTTGCTTTTTAAATTTTGTGCGACAGGCACCAAGTAGAAGTACACCAATTTGTTTCTTTAATTGCTTCATGAGGTCGCTATATTAATGTTCAGCATTTTCCCATTTTGTGTCTGAGTTTACTGACTTCTAGGGGTGCTACAATGCCCACCTTTGCTAATGTGGTAAAAACATACTTACTCTTGCGAAAATAACAGCGAATAACAAAAGGACAGATTCTTATTTAAGTTCCCAATTTTGAAGTTAATTCTTTACCTTTTTTGACGATTCTTCTGATTTGTTAATTTGCATAGAAGAAAAAGAATGTTGAGCAATTGTATGTTCTTGCTACCTTTGTCCTAAAAACATACTCCCTCCCTTCAATACACTCTTCCCCAATCTCTTTTGGACACTATTCACAGTTAAGGAGAATTTTCAATATTCTCGACAATCTATAAGAGAAAATATATCATTATATCCATGTGGAATCTTGTTTATTCGTCTTTAGGAGTACATTATTAATATCAAACTTCTTTAATTTTTACTAATTTAATTTTTACTAATATATAATGAAAGATATAAAAGACACAAAATGCGCATTGACAAATGTGAAAAAGCAAAAGGGAAAAGTGGATTTGAATGGAGGGAAAATTTGACTTCTTGAACTCTAATTTTGAGCATTAATTTATGGCAAATAGATTCAGTTAAACTACTTCCGCTATACCAATAGGTTGTTTACGCTTTTCAAAATCCCTATTGGGAAAGATAGAGAGTATAAAATAAATATTGTTGTTTAGTGTTTAGGTCATCATTTACTTTTGTGTTAAATATTCTTTCATAAATTCTTGAATCATAAAGGGTTCCAATTGTCATAAAACAATAGCCATTTATAGAATAGAATTAGGTGACTTTATTAAGGGGTCTTGCCTTTACAAAATCTGTCTTGACCATGCTGCGTATTTGCATCTATTACAGTGTTTGTTTCATATCCATCTTATTCTTCACCGTGCTTCTAATTACTATATTACAATTATATTTACCAAATTCTTTTCATGGCAGTATTGAAGAGGTAGCTTTCAGTTTTAATGGCGGGAAGGATTCTACTGTAGGTTCTCATAAACTAGAAAACAAACACGTTCATTTATTTTTGTGTTCTCAATGTTAATAGTGCGTTAATTTCAGGTGTTGTTACATCTACTCAGAGCTGGATACTATCTGCACATGAAGGAGCGAATGCGTTGTGATGAGGAACTGACCTATAATCAATGCAAATTTCCAATAAGGACTATTTATTTTGAAAGCACTTCTGCATTTCCCGAAATCAATTCATTCACTTATGAAACAGCCACCAAGTAAGAGTGGATTTTTTTTCTCATCAGTCAGTTTGTCTGTGTGATATTGGTTTCCGTCTTTTCTTCCCAATTTCACTTTCTATTGCTGACATTTCATGTATTTCGTGAAGCATTTTGTTAATCTTTTTCACTTTTAAAATGAGCAGATATAATTTACAATTGGACATCATCAGCCAAGATTTCAAGTCTGGTCTGGAGGGATTACTAAAGACTAGTCCTATCAGAGCGATTTTTCTAGGCGTGCGAATAGGCGATCCTACTGCGGTATGTGATAACTGAATATTTTAATTCGAAGCTTTCCTCTGTGTTTTTAAATATCAGTTATGTTGCCAATTCTGGACCGAGTGATCAAGGTTTGAAGGTTATTGTGACCGAATTATGAGGTGGCATCTGCTGCATTTTTAACGCAAAGACCGAAATTTAGGGCGTGACAAGTGATACCGAGATCAAATTTCAAAACAAAATTTCATACCATGCTTTCAGCTTATTACTAGAAAATTAGCAGGAACTGGTGTTTCGTATATAGCTTGTAACAAATCAATGCTTCATTGTGGTATGTTATGTTGTAGGTTGGACAAGAGCTGTTCTCCCCTAGTTCTCCTGGGTGGCCAGCTTTTATGAGAGTGAATCCCATCTTGGATTGGTCATACAGGTCTGTCTAGTTAAAGAATGTATAAGATAAACTTCTGATTACATATACAGTTTCCACTACCCCGTTTATTTACTGTGCAATGATGCTGTCTTCTAAGGATTGCCTGAAATCCTTGCTTTCTGATCATTGTTTGACTGTTGACAGGGATGTTTGGGCTTTTCTATTGAATTCAAAGGTTCCATACTGCAGTCTATATGATCAAGGGTAATATTCTATTATTTCAAGATAAACCATTATTGTATCCGAGAAGCAAAGAGTTATATTAACGCTTTACCTCTTTGGACAGTTATACTTCCATTGGAAGTGTATATGATACGGTTCCAAATGAGTTGCTGTGCGATAATAATCCCCCGGGTGATAAAGTAGAATATAGGCCAGCATACATGCTTTCAGATGGACGATCCGAGAGAGCGGGGAGGGTAAAGAAATCTGCTCAGAGACTAGCCAATAATGTATCTCAGAGCAATGGCGTAAGCAACACGGAATCTCAACAAACTTGTATCCCAACAGCTTCAGTTCTTGGTGTTGGGGATGAGATCCTGTGAGTCTTTTGTTTACTTAGTCTAACTGTGAGTATTAAGGCTGTTGCTCTTTTTCTCTTTTTGATTTGACCTGATCCATGTAGTGATTTACTTACCTGTGCAGTGTTTTATTTGTTCAGCTTTTATTATCGAATGATCATTCCATAAATCTTTTATTCACATGTGTGCGCTGTATTAGGTCTTATGGGATAATTATGTGTTGATTTAGAACCAATTTGTGAAAGAACTTGTGCCAAGCATGATTTCTTGTTCCGTGTAGTGAAGTATGAGAATATGCTGTGTAACTGGGATCTTTTTGTAGCTTGTTAATGTGGGGTTTTCACCTTTTTGCTAATAATTCTGAGGGATGAAGGGTATGGTGGTACCTCTTTACGAAGTATGTTTATAAAGCGCACAGCCGCCTTACTCAATTAAGTCGCAATACATTTTTGCAGTTTGATTTGTTTAACTGTAAGGACAATTTTCGCCGGAGGTTTTAACATTTCTGCTAAATAGAGATTCGATGACCAAAGCAGGAACGTAGAACAGGGGTTTTATGCCTCAATGATTCAGTGATTGCATTCTGTGTAGCTTAGTGCCTGGTAATCATGGAGCTATATGTAAATGATGTTCAACCATATTTAATATCCAAGTTTATTGTTTGCTTTGCCATGATCATTTAATTTTCTGACGTCATTAACATGTTTGATAGAGCAGGTTCGGCACAGTTGAAGATCTTGTGGGACCATCCTTGTGCAAAAAACTTCACTCTATTGGTTGGGCAGTAACTCAATTCAATGTCCTCCGTAGTGATGTAAGTATGCTCCTTTGAACTATAGATCAATAATCTCCTTTTGTAAATGGGTGGCCTCCCTCCCTCGTGTCATTTAATTAGTCAGTGCATGGATTTGTGTCTGTTTAATCTACATCCTCACTAATTGTTGCTTTCTTAATCTCAATAAATGCAGATAGATTCTGTTGCTGAAAGTGTTGAACGACAAAAATCAACTAATGAAATGGTAAACATATACATACTAGTGTTGGCTGATTTACTGATAGCAAAGTCATGAGATCATATATTTAGAAGTTAGAACGATGTATTTCTGGAGTGACTCTTCTATTTTAGGCTCACAAAATCTGAATATTCCTTACAGGTATTCATCTATGGTGGGATTGGTCCATTGCATTCAGATGCTACTCTTGCCGGTATCGCAAAAGCTTTTGGTGTCCGTCTGGTGAGTGGAATTACTTTCCAAGGGAACTTTTGGCTTTTCTGATGGAGGAATACACATCAATGTTTCTCCATTTGTTTTTTATTTAGGCTCCTGATGAAGAATTTGAAGAGTATCTTACAAATATTGTTGGCTATCAGTGCACTGGTGATAGAAATGAGGTTGATTATTTTCTATTACATTCCCTTTGTCTAATTTCTGCAGTATCATACATGGCTTATCATTTTGTTGAAATTTAGAGAGCATCGAACCTTGTTTGATTCAGTACCTTTGCTAGATTATAAACAAGAGAAACATCAAGTCCTCATGCAAAAAAGGAATTTGTCGTTATTTTCAGTACTAAATTTTAAATTATTCTCTCTGACTGTTTATTAAGATACTGATATACTAAAAAAAAGCACAGAGCTAAAGCTTCACTCATGTTGAGCTTTTGACAAAGAATTGTGAAGTTGACTGGAATGAGTAGTATTGAGTATTCATCCCATTGATTGGAATGGGTAGTATTGTGTATTCAAGCATTTTAAGTGATGAAACTTCAGGTTTAACTGTCCTTTTATCGAGTCCTGTTTGTTCTTTAAGTGTTTCTTATGTAATGTTTTTAATTCTTCGGCTGCTTGCTTCAGCATACTGGTTTTGAACATTCGATAGATTGTCAGTGGAATGAAATAACAAATAATAGACATGATCCTCAACATATACTTTCTGCCACATTAGACGGTCCTCATTTTGGTGCAAGCAGTCCTAAAATATAATTATAAGAATAAGGGCTACCAAAAGATTATTATTTTGGGCGATTTGTAGCTCGTAAATGATGTCAAGATGTGCTGATTAAAAACATAATCTGTAGATTTTTAACGACATAAATTTATGAATCATGCATCTAGGTGGTGCAAGCAGTCCTAAAATATAATTATAAGAACAAGGGCTACCAAAAGATTATTATTTTAGGCGATTTGTAGCTCGTAAATGATGTCAAGATGTGCTGATTAAAAACCGTTATCTGTAGATTTTTAACGTCGTAAATTTATGAATCATGGTGCTAGGCTTCATCTTGTGTTTAAGCTCAGTGTTTTTTGTGCACAGACGTTCGTGAATGTCTTGGACTGAATAGCAAGGCTTCTTGCACTCATCAACCATACCCTATGTTGCATAGTATATTAAAGTATACCTATACCTGCCTGTTCTATACCGTTTGGCATCGTGTCAACTGCTCTCACTTTTTTCTGCAGATGGCTCAACTGCCAGAAGGCATCACTGAACTGCTGCATCATGAAAAACTTCAAGTGCCGTTGGTATGTTGAGAACTGAACATTCTTGTATCATTTTTAAAATAGTGACCCGTTATTCTTTGGTCTTGATGTGTCTAGCCTACAATCTCACTTTATTTCTGTGATCTAATTCACGCATGACACCATCTTTAGGGCTTCCATACTGTTTGTTACAATCTCTGAGAAGGAATCCAACTATTGACGAATGACCGAACATAAATTTTGTAGTCGTTGATTTCCAACCATTTTTGATAGTCTATAGCTTTGCAATACAATTTTCATTCAGCTGTTGGCGTAGCAATACAATTTTCATTCTGGAGCACTGGCCTCCTATTGTTTTCAATGCAAGGGCAAGGTTCTGCTCATCTGACACCCTAACCTCATCATAGTGGGGAATAGATATGTAAAAGCCTGACTGACCCGACCATGGTTAAATGTCGCGGAATCGTCCACTATTCGGTGCTGTGGAATCATCCTCTATCCGGTCACTCGACCTTTGATCTATACTGACCCTACCTGTGTTCTGATGTGACCTGTATTGACCAGACCTAAACCCAACCCTTCCAACACATTTGACTGGAGTAGATGAGAGCCTTTGAGTTATTGAGGTAATGTTTGTTGACTGTTGTTAATGGCTTTTAGTTTGCGTAGGAACTTATAAGTGAATTAAAATAGTTTCTCTGGAATGGACAAGATATCATTGTTGAGGGCTGCTTTACACTGACATGTTAAGAGATCTGGGCAATGTGAAATTGAGCCATTGGATGCCTTGTCACTGTACACACCCATGCTTTCTCATTTTAACATGTTCTCAGTGGAACTATATAACATCATCTCATATTTGTTGTGTGCTTGTTGGCACCTGTACTGTTTTTCAACTGCTCATTGATATAGTTAAGTTAAACATGAGTGACCAGCCACCATTCGCCTCTTGGAAAGGATAGATTAGCACAGTTATTTAGCTCTCATGTGCAAACTTTAGCTAGCAATCATGCAGCTTACAATCATAAATGCAAATTGATTCAGCAAATTCCTTGCCTGCACGAGTTTTGTCTTTCACACTTTCAATTGTACAATAGACATATAATGGAGTTTGAAAGATTCAACTATAACTGACATTGCCTTAGATAATATAATCAAGTTCCTAGCTTTTGCAGGATCTTGTGTTTAATATGTATATTTTGTGGCAATGTTGGTAGGTCCAAGTCTCCAACAACAATAATCTTCCGTCTTAAACCCTCCTTGTTTTACAATTCTAATCTTATGGATGTCAAGACTAGTGTGAAGAAGCTTATGACAATTTCTTGTGTAGATGAAGTGTCAAAATGTTGTCATTCTTATGGCAACAAACCTTCCGGAGCTGGACAAAGAATGGGATTGCCTCATTGAGCTAGCAAGTTCGAATGGGCTTCTATTGTTGCCAAAACCTTTTTCTTCAAAGTATTTGACGACTTTACTTTCAGATGTATGTATCATCATTCTTATTCCTATTACTCTTGTAGTCTTGGTTTAATTTTGTTGCAATTATTGTCTATGTTACTCAGACTTTAAAACTAGGTATTGAGTGCACTGGTTACTTGGTCTTTTGCACATAAGCATTACTTTTCATTTGGCAAGAGACACGAATATAGAAAAATGGGACAAAAAATTAGTCTGACACCTAAACGCTTGCCATCCTAAGTATTTTCAAAAACCAACTGTGTTTGCTACCAAGACATGCCAGTGTGAGATAACATAGGTTATGGTGAGGCTATGGTTTTGGAATTGGAACATCGTTCCTATTTGAGAATATAGAATTTGGTCTTTTCCCCGTTACTGTATAGAGCTAATCTAGTTACCTTTTGTTTTATACTACTAATACAGGTGGAAGTTGCTCAACCCTTATCTGCACTTCGAATCGAGTTCCCAGATTTGTCCATTGGTAAGGCTTGATCATACTTTTTGGGAGTACCCAACTATAATTTTTCTTTACGGTCGTTCATCACCCCGTTTTAGGATTTAGGCACTGTTGCTGCTGCTATTGTTGACGTTTCTTATTAATTTGAAGGTTGTCACCGGAAATCGAGACACGGGCAGCTAGTAATCACCCTCAAAGGGAAGGTGTGTGCAAACTGTTTTCAGCAAGCATAATATTTGTTAGGCAGTTTAGGAGAAAGGAAACATGAATTGACATTATCAGGAATATCTGTTAATTTCAGGATGAAGCTAAAATAGACTTGGCCACGGAAGGTCTATTCAAGAAGTTTAAGCCAGGGGCCTTCTCTGTGGAAAAATAAAACACTAATTGAATCTACTGAGTTTCTCAAGGTACAGTCGCCCATTGTTTCATCTCATATCCAAAACTGTTATGATTATTGTTCTTCGATTTGGCCCCCGGATGAAGCCAAAACTGAGATATAAAAGCTACCTCAGAATTTTGAGAGCAAATGACTGTAATCAGGAAATAGAGGGATACTGTAAGAAATTAGGAAGACCAGTTTAGAAGCATTGTACACTACTACTGAT
>NW_027413338.1:5000-87701 GCF_048544455.1 Silene latifolia
TCAAACTGTCTAATATTGCAGTTTTTTCTCCACGAATGTCTTAATAATGATAAATGAAGAAACTTTAATAAATGGAGTATAACCATCAGACGCACGTATGTTGATTTATGCCTTCCGAAACTCGAGATTTCGTTTGAGGGTCTCGGTTTTAGAAAATTTTCAAACTATCTAATATTGCAGTTTTAACTCCATGAATGTCTTAATAATGGTAAATGAAGAAACTTTAATAAATGGAGTATGATCATCAGACGGACGTATGTTGATTTATGCCTTCCGAAAGTCGAGATTTCGTTTGAGGGTCTCGGTTTTAGGAAATTTTCAAACAGTCTAATGTTGCAGTTTTAACTCCATGAATGTCTTAATAATGATAAATGAAAAAACTTTAATAAACGGAGTATGACCATCAGACGAACGTATGTTGATTTGTGCCTTCCGAAAGTCGAGATTTCGTTTAAGGGCCTCGGTTTTTGGAAATTTTCAAACTGTTTAATATTGCAGTTTTTACTCCATGAATGTCTTAATAATGATAAATGAAGAAACTTTAATAAATGGAGTATGACCATCAGACGCACGTATGTTGATTTATGCCTTCCGAAACTCGAGATTTCGTTTTAGGGTCTCGGTTTTTGGAAATTTTCAAACTGTCTAATATTGCAGTTTTAACTCCTCGAATGTCTTAATAATGATAAATGAAGAAACTTTAATAAATGAAGTATGACCATCAGACGCACGTATGTTGATTTATGCCTTCCGAAACTCGAGATTTCGTTTGAGGGTCTCGGTTTTTGGAAATTTTCAAACTGTCTAATATTGCAGTTTTAACTCCACTAATGTCTTAATAATGATAAATTAAGAAACTTTAATAAATGGAGTATGACCATCAGACGCACGTATGTTGATTTATGCCTTCCGAAAGTGGAGATTTCGTTTTAGGGCCTCGGTTTTTGGAAATTTTCAAACTGTCTAATATTGCAGTTTTAACTCCTCGAATGTCTTAATAATGATAAATGAAGAAACTTTAATAAATGGAGTATGACCATCAGACGCAAGTATGTTGATATATCCCTTCCGAAACTCGAGATTTCGTTTGATGGCCTCGGTTTTTGGAAATTTTAAAACTGTCTAATATTGCAGTTTTAACTCCATGAATGTCTTAATAATGATAAATAAAGAAACTTTAATAAATGGAGTATGACTATCAGACGCACGTATGTTGATTTATGCCTTCCGAAAGTGGAGATTTCGTTTTAGGGCCTCGGTTTTTGGAAATTTTCAAATTGTCTAATATTGCAGTTTTAACTCCTATAATGTCTTAATAATGACAAATGAAGAAACTTTAATAAATGGAGTATGACCATCAGACGCACGTATGTTGATTTATGCCTTCCGAAACTCGAGATTTCGTTTTAGGGTCTCGGTTTTTGAAAATTTTCAAACTGTCTAATATTGCAGTTTTAACTCCTCGAATGTCTTAATAATAATAAATGAAGAAACTTTAATAAATGGAGTATGACCATCAGACGCACGTATATTGATTTATGCCTTCCGAAACTCGAGATTTCGTTTTAGGGTCTCGGTTTTTGGAAATTTTCAAACTGTCTAATATTGCAGTTTTAACTCCTCGAATGTCTTAATAATGATAAATGAAGAAACTTTAATAAATGAAGTATGACCATCAGACGCACGTATGTTGATTTATGCCTTCCGAAACTCGAGATTTCGTTTGAGGGCCTCGGTTTTTGGAAATTTTCAAACTGTCTAATATTGCAGTTTTAACTCCACTAATGTCTTAATAATGATAAATTAAGAAACTTTAATAAATGGAGTATGACCATCAGACGCACGTATGTTGATTTATGCCTTCCGAAACTCGAGATTTCGTTTTAGGGTCTCGGTCTTTGGAAATTTTCAAACTGTCTAATATTGCAGTTTTAACTCCTCGAATGTCTTAATAATGATAAATGAAGAAACTTTAATAAATGGAGTATGACCATCAGACGCAAGTATGTTGATATATACCTTCCGAAACTCGAGATTTCGTTTGATGGCCTCGGTTTTTGGAAATTTTAAAACTGTCTAATATTGCAGTTTTAACTCCATGAATGTCTTAATAATGATAAATAAAGAAACTTTAATAAATGGAGTATGACTATCAGACGCACGTATGTTGATTTATGCCTTAGAAAGTGGAGATTTCGTTTTAGGGCCTCGGTTTTTGGAAATTTTCAAACTGTCTAATATTGCAGTTTTAACTCCTATAATGTCTTAATAATGACAAATGAAGAAACTTTAATAAATGGAGTATGACCATCAGACGCACGTATGTTGATTTATGCCTTCCGAAACTCGAGATTTCGTTTTAGGGTCTCGGTTTTTGAAAATTTTCAAACTGTCTAATATTGCAGTTTTAACTCCTCGAATGTCTTAATAATGATAAATGAAGAAACTTTAATAAATGGAGTATGACCATCAGACGCACGTATGTTGATTTATGCCTTCCGAAACTCGAGATTTCGTTTTAGGGTCTCGGTTTTTGGAAATTTTCAAACTGTCTAATATTGCAGTTTTAACTCCTCGAATGTCTTAATAATGATAAATGAAGAAACTTTAATAAATGGAGTATGACCTTCAGACGCACGTATGTTGATTTATGCCTTCCGAAACTCGAGATTTCGTTTGAGGGCCTCGGTTTTTGGAAATTTTCAAACTGTCTAATATTGCAGTTTTAACTCCTCGAATGTCTTAATAATGATAAATGAAGAAACTTTAATAAATGGAGTATGACCATCAGACGCAAGTATGTTGATATATCCCTTCCGAAACTCGAGATTTCGTTTGATGGCCTCGGTTTTTGGAAATTTTAAAACTGTCTAATATTGCAGTTTTAACTCCATGAATGTCTTAATAATGATAAATAAAGAAACTTTAATAAATGGAGTATGACTATCAGACGCACGTATGTTGATTTATGCCTTCCGAAAGTGGAGATTTCGTTTTAGAGCCTCGGTTTTTGGAAATTTTCAAACTGTCTAATATTGAGGTTTTAACTCCTATAATGTCTTAATAATGACAAATGAAGAAACTTTAATAAATGGAGTATGACCATCAGACGCACGTATGTTGATTTATGCCTTCCGAAACTCGAGATTTCGTTTTAGGGTCTCGGTTTTTGAAAATTTTCAAACTGTCTAATATTGCAGTTTTAACTCCTCGAATGTCTTAATAATGATAAATGAAGAAACTTTAATAAATGGAGTATGACCATCAGACGCACGTATGTTGATTTATGCCTTCCGAAACTCGAGATTTCGTTTTAGGGTCTCGGTTTTGGAAATTTTCAAACTGTCTAATATTGCAGTTTTAACTCCTCGAATGTCTTAATAATGATAAATGAAGAAACTTTAATAAATGAAGTATGACCATCAGACGCACGTATGTTGATTTATGCCTTCCGAAACTCGAGATTTCGTTTGAGGGTCTCGGTTTTTGGAAATTTTCAAACTGTCTAATATTGCAGTTTTAACTCCACTAATGTCTTAATAATGATAAATTAAGAAACTTTAATAAATGGAGTATGACCATCAGACGCACGTATGTTGATTTATGCCTTCCGAAAGTGGAGATTTCGTTTTAGGGCCTCGGTTTTTGGAAATTTTCAAACTGTCTAATATTGCAGTTTTAACTCCTCGAATGTCTTAATAATGATAAATGAAGAAACTTTAATAAATGGAGTATGACCATCAGACGCAAGTATGTTGATATATCCCTTCCGAAACTCGAGATTTCGTTTGATGGCCTCGGTTTTTGGAAATTTTAAAACTGTCTAATATTGCAGTTTTAACTCCATGAATGTCTTAATAATGATAAATAAAGAAACTTTAATAAATGGAGTATGACTATCAGACGCACGTATGTTGATTTATGCCTTCCGAAAGTGGAGATTTCGTTTTAGGGCCTCGGTTTTTGGAAATTTTCAAACTGTCTAATATTGAGGTTTTAACTCCTATAATGTCTTAATAATGACAAATGAAGAAACTTTAATAAATGGAGTATGACCATCAGACGCACGTATGTTGATTTATGCCTTCGAAAACTCGAGATTTCGTTTGAGGGCCTCGGTTTTTGAAAATTTTCAAACTGTCTAATATTGCAGTTTTAACTCCTCGAATGTCTTAATAATGATAAATGAAGAAACTTTAATAAATGGAGTATGACCATCAGACGCACGTATGTTGATTTATGCCTTCCGAAACTCGAGATTTCGTTTTAGGGTCTCGGTTTTTGGAAATTTTCAAACTGTCTAATATTGCAGTTTTAACTCCTCGAATGTCTTAATAATGATAAATGAAGAAACTTTAATAAATGAAGTATGACCATCAGACGCACGTATGTTGATTTATGCCTTCCGAAACTCGAGATTTCGTTTGAGGGTCTCGGTTTTTGGAAATTTTCAAACTGTCTAATATTGCAGTTTTAACTCCACTAATGTCTTAATAATGATAAATTAAGAAACTTTATTAAATGGAGTATGACCATCAGACGCACGTATGTTGATTTATGCCTTCCGAAACTCGAGATTTCGTTTTAGGGTCTCGGTCTTTGGAAATTTTCAAACTGTCTAATATTGCAGTTTTAACTCCTCGAATGTCTTAATAATGATAAATGAAGAAACTTTAATAAATGGAGTATGACCATCAGACGCAAGTATGTTGATATATACCTTCCGAAACTCGAGATTTCGTTTGATGGCCTCGGTTTTTGGAAATTTTAAAACTGTCTAATATTGCAGTTTTAACTCCATGAATGTCTTAATAATGATAAATAAAGAAACTTTAATAAATGGAGTATGACTATCAGACGCACGTATGTTGATTTATGCCTTCCGAAAGTGGAGATTTCGTTTTAGGGCCTCGGTTTTTGGAAATTTTCAAACTGTCTAATATTGCAGTTTTAACTCCTATAATGTCTTAATAATGACAAATGAAGAAACTTTAATAAATGGAGTATGACCATCAGACGCACGTATGTTGATTTATGCCTTCCGAAACTCGAGATTTCGTTTTAGGGTCTCGGTTTTTGAAAATTTTAAAACTGTCTAATATTGCAGTTTTAACTCCTCGAATGTCTTAATAATGATAAATGAAGAAACTTTAATAAATGGAGTATGACCATCAGACGCAAGTATGTTGATATATACCTTCCGAAACTCGAGATTTCGTTTGATGGCCTCGGTTTTTGGAAATTTTAAAACTGTCTAATATTGCAGTTTTAACTCCATGAATGTCTTAATAATGATAAATAAAGAAACTTTAATAAATGGAGTATGACTATCAGACGCACGTATGTTGATTTATGCCTTCCGAAAGTGGAGATTTCGTTTTAGGGCCTCGGTTTTGGGAAATTTTTAAACTGTCTAATATTGCAGTTTTAACTCCTATAATGTCTTAATAATGACAAATGAAGAAACTTTAATAAATGGAGTATGACCATCAGACGCACGTATGTTGATTTATGCCTTCCGAAACTCGAGATTTCGTTTGAGGGCCTCGGTTTTTGGAAATTTTCAAACTGTCTAATATTGCAGTTTTAACTCCTCGAATGTCTTAATAATGATAAATGAAGAAACTTTAATAAATGGAGTATGACCATCAGACGCAAGTATGTTGATATATCCCTTCCGAAACTCGAGATTTCGTTTGATGGCCTCGGTTTTTGGAAATTTTAAAACTGTCTAATATTGCAGTTTTAACTCCATGAATGTCTTAATAATGATAAATAAAGAAACTTTAATAAATGGAGTATGACTATCAGACGCACGTATGTTGATTTATGCCTTCCGAAAGTTGAGATTTCGTTTTAGGGCCTCGGTTTTTGGAAATTTTCAAACTGTCTAATATTGAGGTTTTAACTCCTATAATGTCTTAATAATGACAAATGAAGAAACTTTAATAAATGGAGTATGACCATCAGACGCACGTATGTTGATTTATGCCTTCCGAAACTCGAGATTTCGTTTTAGGGTCTCGGTTTTTGAAAATTTTCAAACTGTCTAATATTGCAGTTTTAACTCCTCGAATGTCTTAATAATGATAAATGAAGAAACTTTAATAAATGGAGTATGACCATCAGACGCACGTATGTTGATTTATGCCTTCCGAAACTCGAGATTTCGTTTTAGGGTCTCGGTTTTTGGAAATTTTCAAACTGTCTAATATTGCAGTTTTAACTCCTCGAATGTCTTAATAATGATAAATGAAGAAACTTTAATAAATGAAGTATGACCATCAGACGCACGTATGTTGATTTATGCCTTCCGAAAGTCGAGATTTCGTTTGAGGGTCTCGGTTTTTGGAAATTTTCAAACTGTCTAATATTGCAGTTTTAACTCCACTAATGTCTTAATAATGATAAATTAAGAAACTTTAATAAATGGAGTATGACCATCAGACGCACGTATGTTGATTTATGCCTTCCGAAAGTGGAGATTTCGTTTTAGGGCCTCGGTTTTTGGAAATTTTCAAACTGTCTAATATTGCAGTTTTAACTCCTCGAATGTCTTAATAATGATAAATGAAGAAACTTTAATAAATGGAGTATGACCATCAGACGCAAGTATGTTGATATATCCCTTCCGAAACTCGAGATTTCGTTTGATGGCCTCGGTTTTTGGAAATTTTAAAACTGTCTAATATTGCAGTTTTAACTCCATGAATGTCTTAATAATGATAAATAAAGAAACTTTAATAAATGGAGTATGACTATCAGACGCACGTATGTTGATTTATGCCTTCCGAAAGTGGAGATTTCGTTTTAGGGCCTCGGTTTTTGGAAATTTTCAAACTGTCTAATATTGAGGTTTTAACTCCTATAATGTCTTAATAATGACAAATGAAGAAACTTTAATAAATGGAGTATGACCATCAGACGCACGTATGTTGATTTATGCCTTCCGAAACTCGAGATTTCGTTTTAGGGTCTCGGTTTTTGAAAATTTTCAAACTGTCTAATATTGCAGTTTTAACTCCTCGAATGTCTTAATAATGATAAATGAAGAAACTTTAATAAATGGAGTATGACCATCAGACGCACGTATGTTGATTTATGCCTTCCGAAACTCGAGATTTCGTTTTAGGGTCTCGGTTTTTGGAAATTTTCAAACTGTCTAATATTGCAGTTTTAACTCCTCGAATGTCTTAATAATGATAAATGAAGAAACTTTAATAAATGAAGTATGACCATCAGACGCACGTATGTTGATTTATGCCTTCCGAAACTCGAGATTTCGTTTGAGGGTCTCGGTTTTTGGAAATTTTCAAACTGTCTAATATTGCAGTTTTAACTCCACTAATGTCTTAATAATGATAAATTAAGAAACTTTAATAAATGGAGTATGACCATCAGACGCACGTATGTTGATTTATGCCTTCCGAAACTCGAGATTTCGTTTTAGGGTCTCGGTCTTTGGAAATTTTCAAACTGTCTAATATTGCAGTTTTAACTCCTCGAATGTCTTAATAATGATAAATGAAGAAACTTTAATAAATGGAGTATGACCATCAGACGCAAGTATGTTGATATATACCTTCCGAAACTCGAGATTTCGTTTGATGGCCTCGGTTTTTGGAAATTTTAAAACTGTCTAATATTGCAGTTTTAACTCCATGAATGTCTTAATAATGATAAATAAAGAAACTTTAATAAATGGAGTATGACTATCAGACGCACGTATGTTGATTTATGCCTTCCGAAAGTGGAGATTTCGTTTTAGGGCCTCGGTTTTTGGAAATTTTCAAACTGTCTAATATTGCAGTTTTAACTCCTATAATGTCTTAATAATGACAAATGAAGAAACTTTAATAAATGGAGTATGACCATCAGACGCACGTATGTTGATTTATGCCTTCCGAAACTCGAGATTTCATTTTAGGGTCTCGGTTTTTGAAAATTTTAAAACTGTCTAATATTGCAGTTTTAACTCCTCGAATGTCTTAATAATGATAAATGAAGAAACTTTAATAAATGGAGTATGACCATCAGACGCAAGTATGTTGATATATACCTTCCGAAACTCGAGATTTCGTTTGATGGCCTCGGTTTTTGGAAATTTTAAAACTGTCTAATATTGCAGTTTTAACTCCATGAATGTGTTAATAATGATAAATAAAGAAACTTTAATAAATGGAGTATGACTATCAGACGCACGTATATTGATTTATGCCTTCCGAAAGTGGAGATTTCGTTTTAGGGCCTCGGTTTTTGGAAATTTTCAAACTGTCTAATATTGCAGTTTTAACTCCTATAATGTCTTAATAATGACAAATGAAGAAACTTTAATAAATGGAGTATGACCATCAGACGCACGTATGTTGATTTATGCCTTCCGAAACTCGAGATTTCGTTTGAGGGCCTCGGTTTTTGGAAATTTTCAAACTGTCTAATATTTCAGTTTTAACTCCTCGAATGTCTTAATAATGATAAATGAAGAAACTTTAATAAATGGAGTATGACCATCAGACGCAAGTATGTTGATATATCCCTTCCGAAACTCGAGATTTCGTTTGATGGCCTCGGTTTTTGGAAATTTTAAAACTGTCTAATATTGCAGTTTTAACTCCATGAATGTCTTAATAATGATAAATAAAGAAACTTTAATAAATGGAGTATGACTATCAGACGCACGTATGTTGATTTATGCCTTCCGAAAGTGGAGATTTCGTTTTAGGGCCTCGGTTTTTGGAAATTTTCAAACTGTCTAATATTGCAGTTTTAACTCCTATAATGTCTTAATAATGACAAATGAAGAAACTTTAATAAATGGAGTATGACCATCAGACGCACGTATGTTGATTTATGCCTTCCGAAACTCGAGATTTCGTTTTAGGGTCTCGGTTTTTGAAAATTTTCAAACTGTCTAATATTGCAGTTTTAACTCATGTCTTAATAATGATAAATGAAGAAACTTTAATAAATGGAGTATGACCATCAGACGCACGTATGTTGATTTATGCCTTCCGAAACTCGAGATTTCGTTTTAGGGTCTCGGTTTTTGGAAATTTTCAAACTGTCTAATATTGCAGTTTTAACTCCTCGAATGTCTTAATAATGATAAATGAAGAAAGTTTAATAAATGAAGTATGACCATCAGACGCACGTATGTTGATTTATGCCTTCCGAAACTCGAGATTTCGTTTGAGGGTCTCGGTTTTTGGAAATTTTCAAACTGTCTAATATTGCAGTTTTAACTCCACTAATGTCTTAATAATGATAAATTAAGAAACTTTAATAAATGGAGTATGACCATCAGACGCACGTATGTTGATTTATGCCTTCCGAAAGTGGAGATTTCGTTTTAGGGCCTCGGTTTTTGGAAATTTTCAAACTGTCTAATATTGCAGTTTTAACTCCTCGAATGTCTTAATAATGATAAATGAAGAAACTTTAATAAATGGAGTATGACCATCAGACGCAAGTATGTTGATATATCCCTTCCGAAACTCGAGATTTCGTTTGATGGCCTCGGTTTTTGGAAATTTTAAAACTGTCTAATATTGCAGTTTTAACTCCATGAATGTCTTAATAATGATAAATAAAGAAACTTTAATAAATGGAGTATGACTATCAGACGCACGTATGTTGATTTATGCCTTCCGAAAGTGGAGATTTCGTTTTAGGGCCTCGGTTTTTGGAAATTTTCAAACTGTCTAATATTGAGGTTTTAACTCCTATAATGTCTTAATAATGACAAATGAAGAAACTTTAATAAATGGAGTATGACCATCAGACGCACGTATGTTGATTTATGCCTTCCGAAACTCGAGATTTCGTTTTAGGGTCTCGGTTTTTGAAAATTTTCAAACTGTCTAATATTGCAGTTTTAACTCCTCGAATGTCTTAATAATGATAAATGAAGAAACTTTAATAAATGGAGTATGACCATCAGACGCACGTATGTTGATTTATGCCTTCCGAAACTCGAGATTTCGTTTTAGGGTCTCGGTTTTGGAAATTTTCAAACTGTCTAATATTGCAGTTTTAACTCCTCGAATGTCTTAATAATGATAAATGAAGAAACTTTAATAAATGAAGTATGACCATCAGACGCACGTATGTTGATTTATGCCTTCCGAAACTCGAGATTTCGTTTGAGGGTCTCGGTTTTTGGAAATTTTCAAACTGTCTAATATTGCAGTTTTAACTCCACTAATGTCTTAATAATGATAAATTAAGAAACTTTAATAAATGGAGTATGACCATCAGACGCACGTATGTTGATTTATGCCTTCCGAAACTCGAGATTTCGTTTTAGGGTCTCGGTCTTTGGAAATTTTCAAACTGTCTAATATTGCAGTTTTAACTCCTCGAATGTCTTAATAATGATAAATGAAGAAACTTTAATAAATGGAGTATGACCATCAGACGCAAGTATGTTGATATATACCTTCCGAAACTCGAGATTTCGTTTGATGGCCTCGGTTTTAGGAAATTTTAAAACTGTCTAATATTGCAGTTTTAACTCCATGAATGTCTTAATAATGATAAATAAAGAAACTTTAATAAATGGAGTATGACTATCAGACGCACGTATGTTGATTTATGCCTTCCGAAAGTGGAGATTTCGTTTTAGGGCCTCGGTTTTTGGAAATTTTCAAACTGTCTAATATTGCAGTTTTAACTCCTATAATGTCTTAATAATGACAAATGAAGAAACTTTAATAAATGGAGTATGACCATCAGACGCACGTATGTTGATTTATGCCTTCCGAAACTCGAGATTTCGTTTTAGGGTCTCGGTTTTTGAAAATTTTAAAACTGTCTAATATTGCAGTTTTAACTCCTCGAATGTCTTAATAATGATAAATGAAGAAACTTTAATAAATGGAGTATGACCATCAGACGCAAGTATGTTGATATATACCTTCCGAAACTCGAGATTTCGTTTGATGGCCTCGGTTTTTGGAAATTTTAAAACTGTCTAATATTGCAGTTTTAACTCCATGAATGTCTTAATAATGATAAATAAAGAAACTTTAATAAATGGAGTATGACTATCAGACGCACGTATGTTGATTTATGCCTTCCGAAAGTGGAGATTTCGTTTTAGGGCCTCGGTTTTTGGAAATTTTCAAACTGTCTAATATTGCAGTTTTAACTCCTATAATGTCTTAATAATGACAAATGAAGAAACTTTAATAAATGGAGTATGACCATCGGACGCACGTATGTTGATTTATGCCTTCCGAAACTCGAGATTTCGTTTGAGGGCCTCGGTTTTGGAAATTTTCAAACTGTCTAATATTGCAGTTTTAACTCCTCGAATGTCTTAATAATGATAAATGAAGAAACTTTAATAAATGGAGTATGACCATCAGACGCAAGTATGTTGATATATCCCTTCCGAAACTCGAGATTTCGTTTGATGGCCTCGGTTTTTGGAAATTTTAAAACTGTCTAATATTGCAGTTTTAACTCCATGAATGTCTTAATAATGATAAATAAAGAAACTTTAATAAATGGAGTATGACTATCGAGGACGCACGTATGTTGATTTATGCCTTCCGAAAGTGGAGATTTCGTTTTAGGGCCTCGGTTTTTGGAAATTTTCAAACTGTCTAATATTGCAGTTTTAACTCCTATAATGTCTTAATAATGACAAATGAAGAAACTTTAATAAATGGAGTATGACCATCGGACGCACGTATGTTGATTTATGCCTTCCGAAACTCGAGATTTCGTTTTAGGGTCTCGGTTTTTGAAAATTTTCAAACTGTCTAATATTGCAGTTTTAACTCCTCGAATGTCTTAATAATGATAAATGAAGAAACTTTAATAAATGGAGTATGACCATCAGACGCACGTATGTTGATTTATGCCTTCCGAAACTCGAGATTTCGTTTTAGGGTCTCGGTTTTTGAAAATTTTCAAACTGTCTAATATTGCAGTTTTAACTCCTCGAATGTCTTAATAATGATAAATGAAGAAACTTTAATAAATGAAGTATGACCATCAGACGCACGTATGTTGATTTATGCCTTCCGAAACTCGAGATTTCGTTTTAGGGTCTCGGTTTTTGAAAATTTTCAAACTGTCTAATATTGCAGTTTTAACTCCTCGAATGTCTTAATAATGATAAATGAAGAAACTTTAATAAATGAAGTATGACCATCAGACGCACGTATGTTGATTTATGCCTTCCGAAACTCGAGATTTCGTTTGAGGGCCTCGGTTTTTGGAAATTTTCAAACTGTCTAATATTGCAGTTTTAACTCCACTAATGTCTTAATAATGATAAATTAAGAAACATTAATAAATGGAGTATGACCATCAGACGCACGTATGTTGATTTATGCCTTCCGAAACTCGAGATTTCGTTTTAGGGTCTCGGTTTTTGGAAATTTTCAAACTGTCTAATATTGCAGTTTTAACTCCTCGAATGTCTTAATAATGATAAATGAAGAAACTTTAATAAATGGAGTATGACCATCAGACGCAAGTATGTTGATATATACCTTCCGAAACTCGAGATTTCGTTTGATGGCCTCGGTTTTTGGAAATTTTAAAACTGTCTAATATTGCAGTTTTAACTCCATGAATGTCTTAATAATGATAAATAAAGAAACTTTAATAAATGGAGTATGACTATCAGACGCACGTATGTTGATTTATGCCTTCCGAAAGTGGAGATTTCGTTTTAGGGCCTCGGTTTTGGGAAATTTTTAAACTGTCTAATATTGCAGTTTTAACTCCTATAATGTCTTAATAATGACAAATGAAGAAACTTTAATAAATGGAGTATGACCATCAGACGCACGTATGTTGATTTATGCCTTCCGAAACTCGAGATTTCGTTTGAGGGCCTCGGTTTTTGGAAATTTTCAAACTGTCTAATATTGCAGTTTTAACTCCTCGAATGTCTTAATAATGATAAATGAAAAAACTTTAATAAATGGAGTATGACCATCAGACGCAAGTATGTTGATATATCCCTTCCGAAACTCGAGATTTCGTTTGATGGCCTCGGTTTTTGGAAATTTTAAAACTGTCTAATATTGCAGTTTTAACTCCATGAATGTCTTAATAATGATAAATAAAGAAACTTTAATAAATGGAGTATGACTATCAGACGCACGTATGTTGATTTATGCCTTCCGAAAGTGGAGATTTCGTTTTAGGGCCTCGGTTTTTGGAAATTTTCAAACTGTCTAATATTGCAGTTTTAACTCCTATAATGTCTTAATAATGACAAATGAAGAAACTTTAATAAATGGAGTATGACCATCAGACGCACGTATGTTGATTTATGCCTTCCGAAACTCGAGATTTCGTTTTAGGGTCTCGGTTTTTGAAAATTTTCAAACTGTCTAATATTGCAGTTTTAACTCCTCGAATGTCTTAATAATGATAAATGAAGAAACTTTAATAAATGGAGTATGACCATCAGACGCACGTATGTTGATTTATGCCTTCCGAAACTCGAGATTTCGTTTTAGGGTCTCGGTTTTTGAAAATTTTCAAACTGTCTAATATTGCAGTTTTAACTCCTCGAATGTCTTAATAATGATAAATGAAGAAACTTTAATAAATGAAGTATGACCATCAGACGCACGTATGTTGATTTATGCCTTCCGAAACTCGAGATTTCGTTTTAGGGCCTCGGTTTTTGAAAATTTTCAAACTGTCTAATATTGCAGTTTTAACTCCTCGAATGTCTTAATAATGATAAATGAAGAAACTTTAATAAATGAAGTATGACCATCAGACGCACGTATGTTGATTTATGCCTTCCGAAACTCGAGATTTCGTTTGAGGGCCTCGGTTTTTGGAAATTTTCAAACTGTCTAATATTGCAGTTTTAACTCCACTAATGTCTTAATAATGATAAATTAAGAAACATTAATAAATGGAGTATGACCATCAGACGCACGTATGTTGATTTATGCCTTCCGAAACTCGAGATTTCGTTTTAGGGCCTCGGTTTTTGGAAATTTTCAAACTGTCTAATATTGCAGTTTTAACTCCTCGAATGTCTTAATAATGATAAATGAAGAAACTTTAATAAATGGAGTATGACCATCAGACGCAAGTATGTTGATATATACCTTCCGAAACTCGAGATTTCGTTTGATGGCCTCGGTTTTTGGAAATTTTAAAACTGTCTAATATTGCAGTTTTAACTCCATGAATGTCTTAATAATGATAAATAAAGAAACTTTAATAAATGGAGTATGACTATCAGACGCACGTATGTTGATTTATGCCTTCCGAAAGTGGAGATTTCGTTTTAGGGCCTCGGTTTTTGGAAATTTTCAAACTGTCTAATATTGCAGTTTTAACTCCTATAATGTCTTAATAATGACAAATGAAGAAACTTTAATAAATGGAGTATGACCATCAGACGCACGTATGTTGATTTATGCCTTCCGAAACTCGAGATTTCGTTTGAGGGCCTCGGTTTTTGGAAATTTTCAAACTGTCTAATATTGCAGTTTTAACTCCTCGAATGTCTTAATAATGATAAATGAAAAAACTTTAATAAATGGAGTATGACCATCAGACGCAAGTATGTTGATATATCCCTTCCGAAACTCGAGATTTCGTTTGATGGCCTCGGTTTTTGGAAATTTTAAAACTGTCTAATATTGCAGTTTTAACTCCATGAATGTCTTAATAATGATAAATAAAGAAACTTTAATAAATGGAGTATGACTATCAGACGCACGTATGTTGATTTATGCCTTCCGAAAGTGGAGATTTCGTTTTAGGGCCTCGGTTTTTGGAAATTTTCAAACTGTCTAATATTGCAGTTTTAACTCCTATAATGTCTTAATAATGACAAATGAAGAAACTTTAATAAATGGAGTATGACCATCAGACGCACGTATGTTGATTTATGCCTTCCGAAACTCGAGATTTCGTTTTAGGGTCTCGGTTTTTGAAAATTTTCAAACTGTCTAATATTGCAGTTTTAACTCCTCGAATGTCTTAATAATGATAAATGAAGAAACTTTAATAAATGGAGTATGACCATCAGACGCACGTATGTTGATTTATGCCTTCCGAAACTCGAGATTTCGTTTTAGGGTCTCGGTTTTAGGAAATTTTCAAACTGTCTAATATTGCAGTTTTAACTCCTCGAATGTCTTAATAATGATAAATGAAGAAACTTTAATAAATGAAGTATGACCATCAGACGCACGTATGTTGATTTATGCCTTCCGAAACTCGAGATTTCGTTTGAGGGCCTCGGTTTTGGAAATTTTCAAACTGTCTAATATTGCAGTTTTAACTCCACTAATGTCTTAATAATGATAAATTAAGAAACTTTAATAAATGGAGTATGACCATCAGACGCACGTATGTTGATTTATGCCTTCCGAAACTCGAGATTTCGTTTTAGGGTCTCGGTTTTGGAAATTTTCAAACTGTCTAATATTGCAGTTTTAACTCCTCGAATGTCTTAATAATGATAAATGAAGAAACTTTAATAAATGGAGTATGACCATCAGACGCAAGTATGTTGATATATACCTTCCGAAACTCGAGATTTCGTTTGATGGCCTCGGTTTTTGGAAATTTTAAAACTGTCTAATATTGCAGTTTTAACTCCATGAATGTCTTAATAATGATAAATAAAGAAACTTTAATAAATGGAGTATGACTATCAGACGCACGTATGTTGATTTATGCCTTCCGAAAGTGGAGATTTCGTTTTAGGGCCTCGGTTTTTGGAAATTTTCAAACTGTCTAATATTGCAGTTTTAACTCCTATAATGTCTTAATAATGACAAATGAAGAAACTTTAATAAATGGAGTATGACCATCAGACGCACGTATGTTGATTTATGCCTTCCGAAACTCGAGATTTCGTTTGAGGGCCTCGGTTTTTGGAAATTTTCAAACTGTCTAATATTGCAGTTTTAACTCCTCGAATGTTTTAATAATGATAAATGAAGAAACTTTAATAAATGGAGTATGACCATCAGACGCAAGTATGTTGATATATCCCTTCCGAAACTCGAGATTTCGTTTGATGGCCTCGGTTTTTGGAAATTTTAAAACTGTCTAATATTGCAGTTTTAACTCCATGAATGTCTTAATAATGATAAATAAAGAAACTTTAATAAATGGAGTATGACTATCAGACGCACGTATGTTGATTTATGCCTTCCGAAAGTGGAGATTTCGTTTTAGGGCCTCGGTTTTTGGAAATTTTCAAACTGTCTAATATTGCAGTTTTAACTCCTATAATGTCTTAATAATGACAAATGAAGAAACTTTAATAAATGGAGTATGACCATCGGACGCACGTATGTTGATTTATGCCTTCCGAAACTCGAGATTTCGTTTTAGGGTCTCGGTTTTTGAAAATTTTCAAACTGTCTAATATTGCAGTTTTAACTCCTCGAATGTCTTAATAATGATAAATGAAGAAACTTTAATAAATGGAGTATGACCATCAGACGCACGTATGTTGATTTATGCCTTCCGAAACTCGAGATTTCGTTTTAGGGTCTCGGTTTTTGGAAATTTTCAAACTGTCTAATATTGCAGTTTTAACTCCACTAATGTCTTAATAATGATAAATTAAGAAACTTTAATAAATGGAGTATGACCATCAGACGCACGTATGTTGATTTATGCCTTTCGAAACTCGAGATTTCGTTTTAGGGTCTCGGTTTTTGAAAATTTTCAAACTGTCTAATATTGCAGTTTTAACTCCTCGAATGTCTTAATAATGATAAATGAAGAAACTTTAATAAATGAAGTATGACCATCAGACGCACGTATGTTGATTTATGCCTTCCGAAACTCGAGATTTCGTTTGAGGGCCTCGGTTTTTGGAAATTTTCAAACTGTCTAATATTGCAGTTTTAACTCCACTAATGTCTTAATAATGATAAATTAAGAAACATTAATAAATGGAGTATGACCATCAGACGCACGTATGTTGATTTATGCCTTCCGAAACTCGAGATTTCGTTTTAGGGTCTCGGTTTTTGGAAATTTTCAAACTGTCTAATATTGCAGTTTTAACTCCTCGAATGTCTTAATAATGATAAATGAAGAAACTTTAATAAATGGAGTATGACCATCAGACGCAAGTATGTTGATATATACCTTCCGAAACTCGAGATTTCGTTTGATGGCCTCGGTTTTTGGAAATTTTAAAACTGTCTAATATTGCAGTTTTAACTCCATGAATGTCTTAATAATGATAAATAAAGAAACTTTAATAAATGGAGTATGACTATCAGACGCACGTATGTTGATTTATGCCTTCCGAAAGTGGAGATTTCGTTTTAGGGCCTCGGTTTTTGGAAATTTTCAAACTGTCTAATATTGCAGTTTTAACTCCTATAATGTCTTAATAATGACAAATGAAGAAACTTTAATAAATGGAGTATGACCATCAGACGCACGTATGTTGATTTATGCCTTCCGAAACTCGAGATTTCGTTTGAGGGCCTCGGTTTTTGGAAATTTTCAAACTGTCTAATATTGCGGTTTTAACTCCACGAATGTCTTAATAATGATAAATGAAGAAACTTTAATAAATGGAGTATGACCATCAGACGCAAGTATGTTGATATATCCCTTCCGAAACTCGAGATTTCGTTTGATGGCCTCGGTTTTTGGAAATTTTAAAACTGTCTAATATTGCAGTTTTAACTCCATGAATGTCTTAATAATGATAAATAAAGAAACTTTAATAAATGGAGTATGACTATCAGACGCACGTATGTTGATTTATGCCTTCCGAAAGTGGAGATTTCGTTTTAGGGCCTCGGTTTTTGGAAATTTTCAAACTGTCTAATATTGCAGTTTTAACTCCTATAATGTCTTAATAATGACAAATGAAGAAACTTTAATAAATGGAGTATGACCATCAGACGCACGTATGTTGATTTATGCCTTCCGAAACTCGAGATTTCGTTTTAGGGTCTCGGTTTTTGAAAATTTTCAAACTGTCTAATATTGCAGTTTTAACTCCTCGAATGTCTTAATAATGATAAATGAAGAAACTTTAATAAATGGAGTATGACCATCGGACGCACGTATGTTGATTTATGCCTTCCGAAACTCGAGATTTCGTTTTAGGGTCTCGGTTTTTGGAAATTTTCAAACTGTCTAATATTGCAGTTTTAACTCCTCGAATGTCTTAATAATGATAAATGAAGAAACTTTAATAAATGAAGTATGACCATCAGACGCACGTATGTTGATTTATGCCTTCCGAAACTCGAGATTTCGTTTGAGGGCCTCGGTTTTTGGAAATTTTCAAACTGTCTAATATTGCAGTTTTAACTCCACTAATGTCTTAATAATGATAAATTAAGAAACTTTAATAAATGGAGTATGACCATCAGACGCACGTATGTTGATTTATGCCTTCCGAAACTCGAGATTTCGTTTTAGGGTCTCGGTTTTTGGAAATTTTCAAACTGTCTAATATTGCAGTTTTAACTCCTCGAATGTCTTAATAATGATAAATGAAGAAACTTTAATAAATGGAGTATGACCATCAAACGCAAGTATGTTGATATATACCTTCCGAAACTCGAGATTTCGTTTGATGGCCTCGGTTTTTGGAAATTTTAAAACTGTCTAATATTGCAGTTTTAACTCCATGAATGTCTTAATAATGATAAATAAAAAAACTTTAATAAATGGAGTATGACTATCAGACGCACGTATGTTGATTTATGCCTTCCGAAAGTGGAGATTTCGTTTTAGGGCCTCGGTTTTTGGAAATTTTCAAACTGTCTAATATTGCAGTTTTAACTCCTATAATGTCTTAATAATGACAAATGAAGAAACTTTAATAAATGGAGTATGACCATCAGACGCACGTATGTTGATTTATGCCTTCCGAAACTCGAGATTTCGTTTGAGGGCCTCGGTTTTGGAAATTTTCAAACTGTCTAATATTGCAGTTTTAACTCCTCGAATGTTTTAATAATGATAAATGAAGAAACTTTAATAAATGGAGTATGACCATCAGACGCAAGTATGTTGATATATCCCTTCCGAAACTCGAGATTTCGTTTGATGGCCTCGGTTTTTGGAAATTTTAAAACTGTCTAATATTGCAGTTTTAACTCCATGAATGTCTTAATAATGATAAATAAAGAAACTTTAATAAATGGAGTATGACTATCAGACGCACGTATGTTGATTTATGCCTTCCGAAAGTGGAGATTTCGTTTTAGGGCCTCGGTTTTTGGAAATTTTCAAACTGTCTAATATTGCAGTTTTAACTCCTATAATGTCTTAATAATGACAAATGAAGAAACTTTAATAAATGGAGTATGACCATCAGACGCACGTATGTTGATTTATGCCTTCCGAAACTCGAGATTTCGTTTTAGGGTCTCGGTTTTTGAAAATTTTCAAACTGTCTAATATTGCAGTTTTAACTCCTCGAATGTCTTAATAATGATAAATGAAGAAACTTTAATAAATGGAGTATGACCATCAGACGCACGTATGTTGATTTATGCCTTCCGAAACTCGAGATTTCGTTTTAGGGTCTCGGTTTTTGGAAATTTTCAAACTGTCTAATATTGCAGTTTTAACTCCACTAATGTCTTAATAATGATAAATTAAGAAACTTTAATAAATGGAGTATGACCATCAGACGCACGTATGTTGATTTATGCCTTCCGAAACTCGAGATTTCGTTTTAGGGTCTCGGTTTTTGAAAATTTTCAAACTGTCTAATATTGCAGTTTTAACTCCTCGAATGTCTTAATAATGATAAATGAAGAAACTTTAATAAATGAAGTATGACCATCAGACGCACGTATGTTGATTTATGCCTTCCGAAACTCGAGATTTCGTTTGAGGGCCTCGGTTTTTGGAAATTTTCAAACTGTCTAATATTGCAGTTTTAACTCCACTAATGTCTTAATAATGATAAATTAAGAAACATTAATAAATGGAGTATGACCATCAGACGCACGTATGTTGATTTATGCCTTCTGAAACTCGAGATTTCGTTTTAGGGTCTCGGTTTTAGGAAATTTTCAAACTGTCTAATATTGCAGTTTTAACTCCTCGAATGTCTTAATAATGATAAATGAAGAAACTTTAATAAATGGAGTATGACCATCAGACGCAAGTATGTTGATATATACCTTCCGAAACTCGAGATTTCGTTTGATGGCCTCGGTTTTTGGAAATTTTAAAACTGTCTAATATTGCAGTTTTAACTCCATGAATGTCTTAATAATGATAAATAAAGAAACTTTAATAAATGGAGTATGACTATCAGACGCACGTATGTTGATTTATGCCTTCCGAAAGTGGAGATTTCGTTTTAGGGCCTCGGTTTTTGGAAATTTTCAAACTGTCTAATATTGCAGTTTTAACTCCTATAATGTCTTAATAATGACAAATGAAGAAACTTTAATAAATGGAGTATGACCATCAGACGCACGTATGTTGATTTATGCCTTCCGAAACTCGAGATTTCGTTTGAGGGCCTCGGTTTTTGGAAATTTTCAAACTGTCTAATATTGCAGTTTTAACTCCTCGAATGTTTTAATAATGATAAATGAAGAAACTTTAATAAATGGAGTATGACCATCAGACGCAAGTATGTTGATATATCCCTTCCGAAACTCGAGATTTCGTTTGATGGCCTCGGTTTTTGGAAATTTTAAAACTGTCTAATATTGCAGTTTTAACTCCATGAATGTCTTAATAATGATAAATAAAGAAACTTTAATAAATGGAGTATGACTATCAGACGCACGTATGTTGATTTATGCCTTCCGAAAGTGGAGATTTCGTTTTAGGGCCTCGGTTTTTGGAAATTTTCAAACTGTCTAATATTGCAGTTTTAACTCCTATAATGTCTTAATAATGACAAATGAAGAAACTTTAATAAATGGAGTATGACCATCAGACGCACGTATGTTGATTTATGCCTTCCGAAACTCGAGATTTCGTTTTAGGGTCTCGGTTTTTGAAAATTTTCAAACTGTCTAATATTGCAGTTTTAACTCCTCGAATGTCTTAATAATGATAAATGAAGAAACTTTAATAAATGGAGTATGACCATCAGACGCACGTATGTTGATTTATGCCTTCCGAAACTCGAGATTTCGTTTTAGGGTCTCGGTTTTTGGAAATTTTCAAACTGTCTAATATTGCAGTTTTAACTCCTCGAATGTCTTAATAATGATAAATGAAGAAACTTTAATAAATGAAGTATGACCATCAGACGCACGTATGTTGATTTATGCCTTCCGAAACCCGAGATTTCGTTTGAGGGCCTCGGTTTTTGGAAATTTTCAAACTGTCTAATATTGCAGTTTTAACTCCACTAATGTCTTAATAATGATAAATTAAGAAACTTTAATAAATGGAGTATGACCATCAGACGCACGTATGTTGATTTATGCCTTCCGAAACTCGAGATTTCGTTTTAGGGTCTCGGTCTTTGGAAATTTTCAAACTGTCTAATATTGCAGTTTTAACTCCTCGAATGTCTTAATAATGATAAATGAAGAAACTTTAATAAATGGAGTATGACCATCAGACGCAAGTATGTTGATATATACCTTCCGAAACTCGAGATTTCGTTTGATGGCCTCGGTTTTTGGAAATTTTAAAACTTTCTAATCTTGCAGTTTTAACTCCATGAATGTCTTAATAATGATAAATAAAGAAACTTTAATAAATGGAGTATGACTATCAGACGCACGTATGTTGATTTATGCCTTCCGAAAGTGGAGATTTCGTTTTAGGGCCTCGGTTTTTGGAAATTTTCAAACTGTCTAATATTGCAGTTCTAACTCCTATAATGTCTTAATAATGACAAATGAAGAAACTTTAATAAATGGAGTATGACCATCAGACGCACGTATGTTGATTTATGCCTTCCGAAACTCGAGATTTCGTTTTAGGGTCTCGGTTTTTGAAAATTTTCAAACTGTCTAATATTGCAGTTTTAACTCCACGAATGTCTTAATAATGATAAATAAAGAAACTTTAATAAATGGAGTATGACCATCAGACGCACGTATGTTGATTTATGCCTTCCGAAACTCGAGATTTCGTTTGAGGGTCTCGGTTTTTGGAAATTTTCAAACTGTCTAATATTGTAATTTTATCTCCACGAATGTCTTAATAATGAAAAATGAAGAAACTTTAATAAATGGAGTATGACCATCAGACGCAAGTATGTTGATTTATACCTTCCGAAACTCGAGATTTCGTTTGATGGCCTCGGTTTTTGGAAATTTTCAAACTGTCTAATATTGCAGTTTTAACTCCACGAATGTCTTAATAATGATAAATAAAGAAACTTTAATAAATGGAGTATGACCATCAGACGCACGTATGTTGATTTATGCCTTCCGAAACTCGAGATTTCGTTTGAGGGTCTCGGTTTTTGGAAATTTTCAAACTGTCTAATATTGTAATTTTATCTCCATGAATGTATTAATAATGAAAAATGAAGAAACTTTAATAAATGGAGTATGACTATCAGACGCACGTATGTTGATTTATGCCTTCCGAAAGTGGAGATTTCGTTTTAGGGACTCGGTTTTTGGAAATTTTCAAACTGTCTAATATTGCAGTTTTAACTCCTATAATGTTTTAATAATGACAAATGAAGAAACTTTAATAAATGGAGTATGACCATCAGACGCACGTATGTTGATTTATGCCTTCCGAAACTCGAGATTTCGTTTTAGGGTCTCGGTTTTAGAAAATTTTCAAACTGTCTAATATTGCAGTTATAACTCCACGAATGTCTTAATAATGATAAATGAAGAAACTTTAATAAATGGAGTATGACCATCTGACGCACGTATGTTGATTTATGCCTTCCGAAACTCGAGATTTCGTTTGAGGGCCTCGGTTTTTGGAAATTTTCAAACTGTCTAATATTGCAGTTTTAACTCCACGAATGTCTTAATAATGATAAATTAAGAAACTTTAATAAATGGAGTATGACCATCAGACGCACGTATGTTGATTTATGCCTTCCGAAACTCGAGATTTCGTTTTAGGGTCTCGGTCTTTGGAAATTTTCAAACTGTCTAATATTGCAGTTTTAATTCCTTGAATGTCTTAATAATGATAAATGAAGAAACTTTAATAAATGGAGTATGACCATCAGACGCACGTATGTTGATTTATGCCTTCCGAAACTCGAGATTTCGTTTTAGGGTCTCGGTTTTTGGAAATTTTCAAACTGTCTAATATTGCAGTTTTAATTCTCGAATGTCTTAATAATGATAAATGAAGAAACTTTAATAAATGGAGTATGACCATCAGACGCACGTATGTTGATTTATGCCTTCCGAAACTCGAGATTTCGTTTTAGGGTCTCAGTTTTTGGAAATTTTCAAACTGTCTAATATTGCAGTTTTAACTCCTCGAATGTCTTAATAATGATAAATGAAGAAACTTTAATAAATGGAATATGACCATCAGACGCAAGTATGTTGATTTATACCTTCCGAAACTCGAGATTTCGTTTGATGGCATCGGTTTTTGGAAATTTTCAAACTGTCTAATATTGCAGTTTTAACTCCACGAATGTCTTAATAATGATAAATAAAGAAACTTTAATAAATGGAGTATGACCATCTGACGCACGTATGTTGATTTATGCCTTCCGAAACTCGAGATTTCGTTTGAGGGCCTCGGTTTTTGGAAATTTTCAAACTGTCTAATATTGCAATTTTAACTCCACTAATGTCTTAATAATGATAAATTAAGAAACTTTAATAAATGGAGTATGACCATCAGACGCACGTATGTTGATTTATGCCTTCCGAAACTCGAGATTTCGTTTTAGGGTCTCGGTTTTTGGAAATTTTCAAACTGTCTAATATTGCAGTTTTAACTCCTCGAATGTCTTAATAATGATAAATGAAGAAACTTTAATAAATGAAGTATGACCATCAGACGCACGTATGTTGATTTATGCCTTCCGAAACTCGAGATTTCGTTTGAGGGCCTCGGTTTTGGAAATTTTCAAACTGTCTAATATTGCAGTTTTAACTCCACTAATGTCTTAATAATGATAAATTAAGAAACTTTAATAAATGGAGTATGACCATCAGACGCACGTATGTTGATTTATGCCTTCCGAAACTCGAGATTTCGTTTTAGGGTCTCGGTCTTTGGAAATTTTCAAACTGTCTAATATTGCAGTTTTAATTCCTTGAATGTCTTAATAATGATAAATGAAGAAACTTTAATAAATGGAGTATGACCATCAGACGCACGTATGTTGATTTATGCCTTCCGAAACTCGAGATTTCGTTTTAGGGTATCGGTTTTTGGAAATTTTCAAACTGTCTAATATTGCAGTTTTAATTCCTCGAATGTCTTAATAATGATAAATGAAGAAACTTTAATAAATGGAGTATGACCATCAGACGCACGTATGTTGATTTATGTCTTCCGAAACTCGAGATTTCGTTTTAGGGTCTCAGTTTTTGGAAATTTTCAAACTGTCTAATATTGCAGTTTTAACTCCTCGAATGTCTTAATAATGATAAATGAAGAAATTTTAATAAATGGAGTATGACCATCAGACGCAAGTATGTTGATTTATACCTTCCGAAACTCGAGATTTCGTTTGATGGCCTCGGTTTTTGGAAATTTTCAAACTGTCTAATATTGCAGTTTTAACTCCACGAATGTCTTAATAATGATAAATAAAGAAACTTTAATAAATGAAGTATGACCATCTGACGCACGTATGTTGATTTATGCCTTCCGAAACTCGAGATTTCGTTTGAGGCCTCGGTTTTTGGAAATTTTCAAACTGTCTAATATTGCAGTTTTAACTCCACAAATGTCTTAATAATGATAAATTAAGAAACTTTAATAAATGGAGTATGACCATCAGACGCACGTATGTTGATTTATGCCTTCCGAAACTCGAGATTTCGTTTTAGGGTCTCGGTTTTTGGAAATTTTCAAACTCTCTAATATTGCAGTTTTAATTCCTCGAATGTCTTAATAATGATAAATGAAGAAACTTTAATAAATGGAGTATGACCATCAGACGCACGTATGTTGATTTATGCCTTCCGAAACTCGAGATTTCGTTTTAGGGTCTCAGTTTTTGGAAATTTTCAAACTGTCTAATATTGCAGTTTTAACTCCACGAATGTCTTAATAATGATAAATGAAGAAACTTTAATAAATGGAGTATGACCATCAGACGCAAGTATGTTGATTTATACCTTCCGAAACTCGAGATTTCGTTTGATGGCCTCGGTTTTTGGAAATTTTCAAACTGTCTAATATTACAGTTTTAACTCCACGAATGTCTTAATAATGATAAATAAAGAAACTTTAATAAATGGAGTATGACCATCTGACGCACGTATGTTGATTTATGCCTTCCGAAACTCGAGATTTCGTTTGAGGGCCTCGGTTTTTGGAAATTTTCAAACTGTCTAATATTGCAGTTTTAACTCCACTAATGTCTTAATAATGATAAATTAAGAAACTTTAATAAATGGAGTATGACCATCAGACGCACGTATGTTGATTTATGCCTTCCGAAAGTCGCGATTTCGTTTTAGGGTCTCGGTTTTTGGAAATTTTCAAACTGTCTAATATTGCAGTTTTAATTCTCGAATGTCTTAATAATGATAAATGAAGAAACTTTAATAAATGGAGTATGACCATCAGACGCACGTATGTTGATTTATGCCTTCCGAAACTCGAGATTTCGTTTTAGGGTCTCAGTTTTTGGAAATTTTCAAACTGTCTAATATTGCAGTTTTAACTCCTCGAATGTCTTAATAATGATAAATGAAGAAACTTTAATAAATGGAATATGACCATCAGACGCAAGTATGTTGATTTATACCTTCCGAAACTCGAGATTTCGTTTGATGGCCTCGGTTTTTGGAAATTTTCAAACTGTCTAATATTGCAGTTTTAACTCCACGAATGTCTTAATAATGATAAATAAAGAAACTTTAATAAATGGAGTATGACCATCTGACGCACGTATGTTGATTTATGCCTTCCGAAACTCGAGATTTCGTTTGAGGGCCTCGGTTTTTGGAAATTTTCAAACTGTCTAATATTGCAATTTTAACTCCACTAATGTCTTAATAATGATAAATTAAGAAACTTTAATAAATGGAGTATGACCATCAGACGCACGTATGTTGATTTATGCCTTTCGAAACTCGAGATTTCGTTTTAGGGTCTCGGTTTTTGGAAATTTTCAAACTGTCTAATATTGCAGTTTTAACTCCTCGAATGTCTTAATAATGATAAATGAAGAAACTTTAATAAATGAAGTATGACCATCAGACGCACGTATGTTGATTTATGCCTTCCGAAACTCGAGATTTCGTTTGAGGGCCTCGGTTTTTGGAAATTTTCAAACTGTCTAATATTGCAGTTTTAACTCCACGAATGTCTTAATAATGATAAATGAAGAAACTTTAATAAATGGAGTATGACCATCGGACGCACGTATGTTGATTTATGCCTTCCGAAACTCGAGATTTCGTTTTAGGGTCTCG
This sequence comes from Silene latifolia, assembly GCF_048544455.1. Lineage (NCBI taxonomy): Eukaryota > Viridiplantae > Streptophyta > Magnoliopsida > Caryophyllales > Caryophyllaceae > Silene > Silene latifolia. Next base: position 31,526 of record NW_027413338.1, read on the forward strand.
GTCTTTGGAAATTTTCAAACTGTCTAATATTGCAGTTTTAATTCCTTGAATGTCTTAATAATGATAAATGAAGAAACTTTAATAAATGGAGTATGACCATCAGACGCACGTATGTTGATTTATGCCTTCCGAAACTCGAGATTTCGTTTTAGGGTATCGGTTTTTGGAAATTTTCAAACTGTCTAATATTGCAGTTTTAATTCCTCGAATGTCTTAATAATGATAAATGAAGAAACTTTAATAAATGGAGTATGACCATCAGACGCACGTATGTTGATTTATGTCTTCCGAAACTCGAGATTTCGTTTTAGGGTCTCAGTTTTTGGAAATTTTCAAACTGTCTAATATTGCAGTTTTAACTCCTCGAATGTCTTAATAATGATAAATGAAGAAATTTTAATAAATGGAGTATGACCATCAGACGCAAGTATGTTGATTTATACCTTCCGAGACTCGAGATTTCGTTTGATGGCCTCGGTTTTTGGAAATTTTCAAACTGTCTAATATTGCAGTTTTAACTCCACGAATGTCTTAATAATGATAAATAAAGAAACTTTAATAAATGAAGTATGACCATCTGACGCACGTATGTTGATTTATGCCTTCCGAAACTCGAGATTTCGTTTGAGGCCTCGGTTTTTGGAAATTTTCAAACTGTCTAATATTGCAGTTTTAACTCCACAAATGTCTTAATAATGATAAATTAAGAAACTTTAATAAATGGAGTATGACCATCAGACGCACGTATGTTGATTTATGCCTTCCGAAACTCGAGATTTCGTTTTAGGGTCTCGGTTTTTGGAAATTTTCAAACTGTCTAATATTGCAGTTTTAATTCCTCGAATGTCTTAATAATGATAAATGAAGAAACTTTAATAAATGGAGTATGACCATCAGACGCACGTATGTTGATTTATGCCTTCCGAAACTCGAGATTTCGTTTTAGGGTTTCGGTTTTTGGAAATTTTCAAACTGTCTAATATTGCAGTTTTAATTCCTCGAATGTCTTAATAATGATAAATGAAGAAACTTTAATAAATGGAGTATGACCATCAGACGCACGTATGTTGATTTATGCCTTCCGAAACTCGAGATTTCGTTTTAGGGTCTCGGTTTTTGGAAATTTTCAAACTCTCTAATATTGCAGTTTTAATTCCTCGAATGTCTTAATAATGATAAATGAAGAAACTTTAATAAATGGAGTATGACCATCAGACGCACGTATGTTGATTTATGCCTTCCGAAACTCGAGATTTCGTTTTAGGGTCTCAGTTTTTGGAAATTTTCAAACTGTCTAATATTGCAGTTTTAACTCCACGAATGTCTTAATAATGATAAATGAAGAAACTTTAATAAATGGAGTATGACCATCAGACGCAAGTATGTTGATTTATACCTTCCGAAACTCGAGATTTCGTTTGATGGCCTCGGTTTTTGGAAATTTTCAAACTGTCTAATATTACAGTTTTAACTCCACGAATGTCTTAATAATGATAAATAAAGAAACTTTAATAAATGGAGTATGACCATCTGACGCACGTATGTTGATTTATGCCTTCCGAAACTCGAGATTTCGTTTGAGGGCCTCGGTTTTTGGAAATTTTCAAACTGTCTAATATTGCAGTTTTAACTCCACTAATGTCTTAATAATGATAAATTAAGAAACTTTAATAAATGGAGTATGACCATCAGACGCACGTATGTTGATTTATGCCTTCCGAAACTCGAGATTTCGTTTTAGGGTCTCGGTTTTTGGAAATTTTCAAACTGTCTAATATTGCAGTTTTAATTCCTCGAATGTCTTAATAATGATAAATGAAGAAACTTTAATAAATGGAGTATGACCATCAGACGCACGTATGTTGATTTATGTCTTCCGAAACTCGAGATTTCGTTTTAGGGTCTCGGTTTTTGGAAATTTTCAAACTGTCTAATATTGCAGTTTTAATTCCTCGAATGTCTTAATAATGATAAATGAAGAAACTTTAATAAATGGAGTATGACCATCAGACGCACGTATGTTAATTTATGCCTTCCGAAACTCGAGATTTCGTTTTAGGGTCTCAGTTTTTGGAAATTTTCAAACTGTCTAATATTGCAGTTTTAACTCCTCGAATGTCTTAATAATGATAAATGAAGAAACTTTAATAAATGGAGTATGACCATCAGACGCAAGTATGTTGATTTATACCGTCCGAAACTCGAGATTTCGTTTGATGGCCTCGGTTTTTGGAAATTTTCAAACTGTCTAATATTGCAGTTTTAACTCCACGAATGTCTTAATAATGATAAATAAAGAAACTTTAATAAATGGAGTATGACCATCAGACGCACGTATGTTGATTTATGCCTTCCGAAAGTCGAGATTTCGTTTAAGAGTCTCGGTTTTTGGAAATTTTCAAACTGTCTAATATTACAGTTTTAACTACACGAATGTCTTAATAATGATAAATGAAGAAACTTTAATAAATGGTGTATGACCATCAGACGCACGTATGTTGATTTATGCCTTCCGAAACTCGAGATTTCGTTTGAGGGCCTCGGTTTTTGGAAATTTTCAAACTGTCTAATATTGCAGTTTTAACTCCACTAATGTCTTAATAATGATAAATGAAAAAACTTTAATAAATGGAGTATGACTATCAGACGCACGTATGTTGATTTATGCCTTCCGAAAGTCGAGATTTCGTTTTAGGGCCTCGAATTTTGGAAATTTTCAAACTGTCTAATATTGCAGTTTTCACTCCACGAATGTCTTAATAATGATAAATTAACAAACTTTAATAAATGGAGTATGACCATCAGACGCACTTATGTTGATTTATGCCTTCCGAAACTCGAGATTTCGTTTGAGTGCCTCGGTTTTTGGAAATTTTCAAACTGTCTAATATTGCAGTTTTAACTCCACTAATGTCTTAATAATGATAAATGAAGAAACTTTAATAAATGGAGTATGACCATCAGACGCACGTATGTTGATTTATGCCTTCCGAAAGTCGCGATTTCGTTTTAGGACCTCGGTTTTTGGAAATTTTCAAACTGTCTAATATTGCAGTTTTATCTCCTCGAATGTCTTAATAATGATAAATGAATAAACTTTAATAAATGGAGTATGACCATCAGACGCACGTATGTTGATTTATGCCTTCCGAAACTCGAGATTTCGTTTTAGGGTGCAGGTTTTTGCGTTTTAGGTGCAGGTTTTGGAAATTTTCAAACTGTCCAATATTGCGTTTTAGCTCCTCGAATGTCTTAATAATGATAAATGAAGAAACTTTAATAAATGGAGTATGACCATCAGACGCACGTATGTTGATTTATGCCTTCCGAAACTCGAGATTTCGTTTTAGGGTCTCGGTTTTTGGAAATTTTAAATCTGTCTAATATTGCAGTTTTAACTCCTCGAATGTCTTAATAATGATAAATGAAGAAACTTTAATAAACGGAGTATGACCATCAAACGCACGTATGTTAATTTATGCCTTCCGAAACTCGAGATTTCGTTTGATGGCCTCGGTTTTTGAAAATTTTCAAACTGTCTAATATTGCAGTTTTAACTCCACGAATGTCTTAATAATGATAAATAAAGACACTTTAATAAATGGAGTATGACCATCAGACGCACGTATGTTGATTTATGTCTTCCGAAACTCGAGATTTCGTTTGAGGGTCTCGGTTTTTGGAAATTTTCAAACTGTCTAATATTGCAGTTTTAACACCACGAATGTCTTAATAATGAAAAATGAAGAAACTTTAATAAATGGAATATGACCATCAGACGCACGTATGTTGATTTATGCCTTCCGAAAGTCGAGATTTCGTTTTAGGGCCTCGGTTTTTGGAAATTTTTAAACTGTCTAATATTGCAGTTTTAACTCCACGAATGTCTTAATAATGATAAAAGAAGAAACTTTAATAAATGGAGTATGACCATCAAACTTACGTATGTTGATTTATGCCTTCCGAAACTCGAGATTTCGTTTGAGGGTCTCGGTTTTTGGAAATTTTCAAACTGTCTAATATTGCAGTTTTAACTCCACGAATGTCTTAATAATGATAAATGAAGAGACTTTAATAAATGGAGTATAACCATCAGACGCACGTATGTTGATTTATGCCTTCCGAAACTCGAGATTTCGTTTTAGGGTCTCGGTTTTTGGAAATTTTCAAACTGTCTAATATTGCAGTTTTAACTCCTCGAATGTCTTAATAATGATAAATGAATAAACTTTAATAAATGGAGTATGACCATCAGACGCACGTATGTTGATTTATGCCTTCCGAAACTCGAGATTTCGTTTTAGGGTCTCGGTTTTGGAAATTTTCAAACTGTCTAATATTGCAGTTTTAACTCCTCGAATGTCTTATTAATGATAAATGAAGAGACTTTAATAAATGGAGTATGACCATCAAACGCACTTATGTTGATTTATGCCTTCCGAAACTCGAAATTTCGTTTGAGTGCCTCGGTTTTTGGAAATTTTCAAACTGTCTAATATTGCAGTTTTAACTCCACTAATGTCTTAATAATGATAAATGAAGAAACTTTAATAAATGGAGTATGACCATCAGACGCACGTATGTTGATTTATGCCTTCCGAAAGTCGCGATTTCGTTTTAGGGCCTCGGTTTTTGGAAATTTTCAAACTGTCTAATATTGCAGTTTTATCTCCTCGAATGTCTTAATAATGATAAATGAAGAAACTTTAATAAATGGAGTATGACCATCAGACGCACGTATGTTGATTTATGCCTTCCGAAAGTCGCGATTTCGTTTTAGGGCCTCGGTTTTTGGAAATTTTCAAACTGTCTAATATTGCAGTTTTATCTCCTCGAATGTCTTAATAATGATAAATGAATAAACTTTAATAAATGGAGTATGACCATCAGACGCACGTATGTTGATTTATGCCTTCCGAAACTCGAGATTTCGTTTTAGGGTCTGGGTTTTTGGAAATTTTCAAACTGTCTAATATTGCAGTTTTAACTCCTCGAATGTCTTAATAATGATAAATGAAGAAACTTTAATAAATGGAGTATGACCATCAGACGCACGTATGTTGATTTATGCCTTCCGAAACTCGAGATTTCGTTTTAGGGTCTCGGTTTTTGGAAATTTTCAATCTGTCTAATATTGCAGTTTTAACTCCTCGAATGTCTAAATAATGATAAATAAAGAAACTTTAATAAATGGAGTATGACCATCAGACGCACGTATGTTGATTATGCCTTCCGAAAGTCGAGATTTCGTTTAAGGGCCTCGGTTTTTGGAAATTTTCAAACTGTCTAATATTGCAGTTTTAACTCCACGAATGTCTTAATAATGATAAATGAAGAAACTTTAATAAATGGAAGATGACCATCAGACGCACGTATGTTGATTTATGCCTTCCGAAACTCGAGATTTCGTTTGTTGGCCTCGGTTTTAGAAAATTTTCAAACTGTCTAATATTGCAGTTTTAACTCGACGAATGTCTTAATAATGATAAATGAAGAAACTTTAATAAATGAAGTATGACCATCAGACGCACGTATGTAGATTTATGCCTTCTGAAAGTCGAGATTTCGTTTTAGGGCCTCGGTTTTTGGAAATTTTTAAACTGTCTAATATTGCAGTTTTAACTCCACGAATGTCCTAATAATGATAAATGAAGAAACTTTAATAAATGGAGTATGACCATCAAACTTACGTATGTTGATTTATGCCTTCCGAAACTCGAGATTTCGTTTGAGTGTCTCGGTTTTTGGAAATTTTCAAACTGTTTAATATTGCAGTTTTAACTCCACGAATGTCTTAATAATGATAAATGAAGAGACTTTAATAAATGAAGTATGACCATCAGACGCACGTATGTTGATTTATACCTTCCGAAAGTCGAGATTTCGTTTGAGAGTCTCGGTTTTTGGAAATTTTCAAACTGTCTAATATTGCGGTTTTAACTCCACGAATGTCTTAATAATGATAAATGAAGAAACTTTAATAAATGGAGTATAACCATCAGACGCACGTATATTGATTTATGCCTTCCGAAACTCGAGATTTCGTTTTAGGGTCTCGGTTTTTGGAAATTTTCAAGCATCTAATATTGCGTTTTAACTCCTCGAATGTCTTATTAATGATAAATGAAGAGACTTTAATAAAAGGAGTATGACCATCAGACGCACATATGTTGATTTATGCCTTCCGAAAGTCGAGATTTCGTTTGAGAGTCTCGGTTTTAGGAAAATTTTCAAAATGTCTAATATTGCAGTTTTAACTCCACGAATGTCTTAATAATGATAAATGAAGACATTTTAATAAATGGAGTATGACCATCAGACGCACGTATGTTGATTTATGCCTTCCGAAAGTCGAGATTTCGTTTAAGGGCCTCGGTTTTTGGAAATTTTCAAACTGTCTAATATTGCAGTTTTAACTCCACGAATGTCTTAATAATGATAAATGAAGAAACTTTAATAAATGGAAAATGACCATCAGACGCACGTATGTTGATTTATGCCTTCTGAAACTCGAGATTTCGTTTGTTGGCCTCGGTTTTAGAAAATTTTCAAACTGTCTAATATTGCAGTTTAAACTCGACGAATGTCTTAATAATGATAAATGAAGAAACTTTAATAAATGGAGTATGACCATCAGACGCACGTATGTTGATTTATGCCTTCCGAAAGTCGAGATTTCGTTAAAGGGCCTCGGTTTTTGGAAATTTTCAAACTGTCTAATATTACAGTTTTATCTCCACGAATGTCTGAATAATGATAAATGAAGAAACTTTTATAAATGGAGTATGACCATCAGACGCACGTATGTTGATTTATGCCTTCCGAAACTCGAGATTTCGTTTGAGGGCCTCGGTTTTTGGAAATTTTCAAACTGTCTAATATTGCAGTTTTAACTCCACTAATGTCTTAATAATGATAAATGAAAAAACTTTAATAAATGGAGTATGACTATCAGACGCACGTATGTTGATTTATGCCTTCCGAAAGTCGAGATTTCGTTTTAGGGCCTCGAATTTTGGAAATTTTCAAACTGTCTAATATTGCAGTTTTCACTCCACGAATGTCTTAATAATGATAAATTAACAAACTTTAATAAATGGAGTATGACCATCAGACGCACTTATGTTGATTTATGCCTTCCGAAACTCGAGATTTCGTTTGAGTGCCTCGGTTTTTGGAAATTTTCAAACTGTCTAATATTGCAGTTTTAACTCCACTAATGTCTTAATAATGATAAATGAAGAAACTTTAATAAATGGAGTATGACCATCAGACGCACGTATGTTGATTTATGCCTTCCGAAAGTCGCGATTTCGTTTTAGGACCTCGGTTTTTGGAAATTTTCAAACTGTCTAATATTGCAGTTTTATCTCCTCGAATGTCTTAATAATGATAAATGAATAAACTTTAATAAATGGAGTATGACCATCAGACGCACGTATGTTGATTTATGCCTTCCGAAACTCGAGATTTCGTTTTAGGGTCTGGGTTTTTGCGTTTTAGGGTCTGGGTTTTTGGAAATTTTCAAACTGTCCAATATTGCAGTTTTAGCTCCTCGAATGTCTTAATAATGATAAATGAAGAAACTTTAATAAATGGAGTATGACCATCAGACGCACGTATGTTGATTTATGCCTTCCGAAACTCGAGATTTCGTTTTAGGGTCTCGGTTTTTGGAAATTTTAAATCTGTCTAATATTGCAGTTTTAACTCCTCGAATGTCTTAATAATGATAAATGAAGAAACTTTAATAAACGGAGTATGACCATCAAACGCACGTATGTTAATTTATGCCTTCCGAAACTCGAGATTTCGTTTGATGGCCTCGGTTTTTGAAAATTTTCAAACTGTCTAATATTGCAGTTTTAACTCCACGAATGTCTTAATAATGATAAATAAAGACACTTTAATAAATGGAGTATGACCATCAGACGCACGTATGTTGATTTATGTCTTCCGAAACTCGAGATTTCGTTTGAGGGTCTCGGTTTTTGGAAATTTTCAAACTGTCTAATATTGCAGTTTTAACACCACGAATGTCTTAATAATGAAAAATGAAGAAACTTTAATAAATGGAATATGACCATCAGACGCACGTATGTTGATTTATGCCTTCCGAAAGTCGAGATTTCGTTTTAGGGCCTCGGTTTTTGGAAATTTTTAAACTGTCTAATATTGCAGTTTTAACTCCACGAATGTCTTAATAATGATAAAAGAAGAAACTTTAATAAATGGAGTATGACCATCAAACTTACGTATGTTGATTTGTGCCTTCCGAAACTCGAGATTTCGTTTGAGGGTCTCGGTTTTTGGAAATTTTCAAACTGTCTAATATTGCAGTTTTAACTCCACGAATGTCTTAATAATGATAAATGAAGAGACTTTAATAAATGGAGTATAACCATCAGACGCACGTATGTTGATTTATGCCTTCCGAAACTCGAGATTTCGTTTTAGGGTCTCGGTTTTTGGAAATTTTCAAACTGTCTAATATTGCAGTTTTAACTCCTCGAATGTCTTAATAATGATAAATGAATAAACTTTAATAAATGGAGTATGACCATCAGACGCACGTATGTTGATTTATGCCTTCCGAAACTCGAGATTTCGTTTTAGGGTCTCGGTTTTTGGAAATTTTCAAACTGTCTAATATTGCAGTTTTAACTCCTCGAATGTCTTATTAATGATAAATGAAGAGACTTTAATAAATGGAGTATGACCATCAAACGCACTTATGTTGATTTATGCCTTCCGAAACTCGAAATTTCGTTTGAGTGCCTCGGTTTTTGGAAATTTTCAAACTGTCTAATATTGCAGTTTTAACTCCACTAATGTCTTAATAATGATAAATGAAGAAACTTTAATAAATGGAGTATGACCATCAGACGCACGTATGTTGATTTATGCCTTCCGAAAGTCGCGATTTCGTTTTAGGGCCTCGGTTTTTGGAAATTTTCAAACTGTCTAATATTGCAGTTTTATCTCCTCGAATGTCTTAATAATGATAAATGAAGAAACTTTAATAAATGGAGTATGACCATCAGACGCACGTATGTTGATTTATGCCTTCCGAAAGTCGCGATTTCGTTTTAGGGCCTCGGTTTTTGGAAATTTTCAAACTGTCTAATATTGCAGTTTTATCTCCTCGAATGTCTTAATAATGATAAATGAATAAACTTTAATAAATGGAGTATGACCATCAGACGCACGTATGTTGATTTATGCCTTCCGAAACTCGAGATTTCGTTTTAGGTCAGGTTTTTGGAAATTTTCAAACCTGTCTAATATTGCAGTTTTAACTCCTCGAATGTCTTAATAATGATAAATGAAGAAACTTTAATAAATGGAGTATGACCATCAGACGCACGTATGTTGATTTATGCCTTCGAAAACTCGAGATTTCGTTTGAGGGTCTCGGTTTTTGGAAATTTTCAATCTGTCTAATATTGCAGTTTTAACTCCTCGAATGTCTAAATAATGATAAATAAAGAAACTTTAATAAATGGAGTATGACCATCAGACGCACGTATGTTGATTATGCCTTCCGAAAGTCGAGATTTCGTTTAAGGGCCTCGGTTTTTAGGAAATTTTCAAACTATCTAATATTGCGTTTTAACTCCACGAATGTCTTAATAATGATAAATGAAGAAACTTTAATAAATGGAAGATGACCATCAGACGCACGTATGTTGATTTATGCCTTCCGAAACTCGAGATTTCGTTTGTTGGCCTCGGTTTTAGAAAATTTTCAAACTGTCTAATATTGCAGTTTTAACTCGACGAATGTCTTAATAATGATAAATGAAGAAACTTTAATAAATGAAGTATGACCATCAGACGCACGTATGTAGATTTATGCCTTCCGAAAGTCGAGATTTCGTTTTAGGGCCTCGGTTTTTGGAAATTTTTAAACTGTCTAATATTGCAGTTTTAACTCCACGAATGTCCTAATAATGATAAATGAAGAAACTTTAATAAATGGAGTATGACCATCAAACTTACGTATGTTGATTTATGCCTTCCGAAACTCGAGATTTCGTTTGAGTGTCTCGGTTTTTGGAAATTTTCAAACTGTTTAATATTGCAGTTTTAACTCCACGAATGTCTTAATAATGATAAATGAAGAGACTTTAATAAATGAAGTATGACCATCAGACGCACGTATGTTGATTTATACCTTCCGAAAGTCGAGATTTCGTTTGAGAGTCTCGGTTTTTGGAAATTTTCAAACTGTCTAATATTGCAGTTTTAACTCCTCGAATGTCTTAATAATGATAAATGAAGAAACTTTAATAAATGGAGTATAACCATCAGACGCACGTATATTGATTTATGCCTTCCGAAACTCGAGATTTCGTTTTAGGGTCTCGGTTTTTGGAAATTTTCAAACTGTCTAATATTGCAGTTTTAACTCCTCGAATGTCTTATTAATGATAAATGAAGAGACTTTAATAAATGGAGTATGACCATCAGACGCACATATGTTGATTTATGCCTTCCGAAAGTCGAGATTTCGTTTGAGAGTCTCGGTTTTAGGAAAATTTTCAAAATGTCTAATATTGCAGTTTTAACTCCACGAATGTCTTAATAATGATAAATGAAGAAATTTTAATAAATGGAGTATGACCATCAGACGCACGTATGTTGATTTATGCCTTCCGAAAGTCGAGATTTCGTTTAAGGGCCTCGGTTTTTGGAAATTTTCAAACTGTCTAATATTGCAGTTTTAACTCCACGAATGTCTTAATAATGATAAATGAAGAAACTTTAATAAATGGAAAATGACCATCAGACGCACGTATGTTGATTTATGCCTTCTGAAACTCGAGATTTCGTTTGTTGGCCTCGGTTTTAGAAAATTTTCAAACTGTCTAATATTGCAGTTTAAACTCGACGAATGTCTTAATAATGATAAATGAAGAAACTTTAATAAATGGAGTATGACCATCAGACGCACGTATGTTGATTTATGCCTTCCGAAATTCGAGATTTCGTATTAGGGCCTCGGTTTTTGGAAAATTTTAAACTGTCTAATATTGCAGTTTGAACTCCACGAATGTCCTAATAATGATATATGAAGAAACTTTAATAAATGGAGTATGACCATCAAACTTACGTATGTTGATTTATGCCTTCCGAAACTCGAGATTTCGTTTGAGTGTCTCGGTTTTTGGAAATTTTCAAACTGTTTAATATTGCAGTTTTAACTCCACGAATGTCTTAATAATGATAAATGAAGAGACTTTAATAAATGGAGTATGACCATCAGACGCACGTATGTTGATTTATACCTTCCGAAAGTCGAGATTTCGTTTGAGAGTCTCGGTTTTTGGAAATTTTCAAACAGTCTAATATTGCAGTTTTAACTCCTCGAATGTCTTAATAATGATAAATGAAAAAACTTTAATAAATGGAGTATAACCATCAGACGCACGTATGTTGATTTATGCCTTCCGAAACTCGAGATTTCGTTTTAGGGTCTCGGTTTTTGGAAATTTTAAAACTGTCTAATATTGCAGTTTTAACTCCTCGAATGTCTTATTAATGATAAATGAAGAGACTTTAATAAATGGAGTATGACCATCAGACGCACATATGTTGATTTATGCCTTCCGAAAGTCGAGATTTCGTTTGAGAGTCTCGGTTTTAGGAAATTTTCAAACTGTCTAATATTGCAGTTTTAACTCCACGAATGTCTTAATAATGATAAATGAAGAAACTTTAATAAATGGAGTATGACCATCAGACGCACGTATGTTGATTATGCTATCCGAAAGTCGAGATTTCGTTTAAGGGCCTCGGTTTTTGTAAATTTTCAAACTGTCTATTATTGCAGTTTTAACTCCACGAATGTCTTAATAATGATAAATGAAGAAACTTTAATAAATGGAGTATGACCATCAGACCCACGTATGTTGATTTATGCCTTCCGAAACTCGAGATTTCGTTTGTTGGCCTCGGTTTTAGGAAATTTTCGAACTGTCTAATATTGCAGTTTTAACTCGACGAATGTCTTAATAATGATAAATGAAGAAACTTTAATAAATGGAGTATGACCATCAGACGCACGTATGTTGATTTATGTCTTCCGAAACTCGAGATTTTGTTTTAGGGTCTCGGTTTTTGGAAATTTTCAAACTGTCTAATATTGCAACTTTAACTCCACGAATGTCTTAATAATGATAAATGAAGAAACTTTAATAAATGGAGTATGACCATCTGACGCACGTATGTTGATTTATGCCTTCCGAAACTCGAGATTTCGTTTGATGGCGTCGGTTTTTGGAAATTTTCAAACTGTCTAATATTGCAGTTTTAACTACACGAATGTCTTAATAATGATAAATGAAGAAACTTTAATAAATGGAGTATGACCATCAGACGCACGTATGTTGATTTATGCCTTCCGAAACTCGAGATTTCGTTTGAGGGTCTCGGTTTTTGGAAATTTTCAAACTGTCTAATATTGCAGTTTTAACTCCACGAATGTCCTAATAATGATAAATGAAGAAACTTTAATAAATGGAGTATGACCATCAGACGCACGTATGTTGATTTATGCCTTCCGAAAGTCGAGATTTCGTTTTAGGGTCTGGGTTTTTGGAAATTTTCAAACTGTCTAATATTGCAGTTTTAACTCCTCGAATGTCTTAATAATGATAAATGAAGAAACTTTAATAAATGGAGTATGACCATCAAACTTACGTATGTTGACTTATGCCTTCCGAAACTCGAGATTTCGTTTGAGGGTCTCGGTTTTTGGAAATTTTCAAACTGTCTAATATTGCAGTTTTAACTCGACAAATGTCTTAATAATGATAAATGAAGAAACTTTAATAATTGGAGTATGATCATCAGACGCACGTATGTTGATTTATTCCTTCCGAAAGTCGAGATTTCGTTTAAGGGCCTCGGTTTTTGGAAATTTTCAAACTGTCTAATATTACAGTTTTATCTCCATGAATGTCTTAATAATGATAAATGAAGAAACTTTAATAAATGAAGTATGACCATCAGACGCACGTATGTTGATTTATGCCTTCCGAAACTCGAGATTTCGTTTGGGTTCTCGGTTTTTGGAAATTTTCAAACTCTCTAATATTGCAGTTTTAACTCCACGAATGTCTTAATAATGGTAAATGAAGAAACTTTAATAAATGGAGTATGACTATCAGACGCACGTATGTTGATTTATGCCTTCCGAAACTCGAGATTTCGTTTGAGAGTCTCGGTTTTTGGAAATTTTCAAACTGTCTAATATTGCAGTTTTAAATCCACGAATGTCTTAATAATGATAAATGAAGAAAGTTTAATAAATGGAGTATGACCATCAGACACACTTTTGTTGATTTATGTCTTCCGAAACTCGAGATTTCGTTTTAGGGTCTCGGTTTTTGGAAATTTTCAAACTGTCTAATATTGCAATTTTAACTCCACGAATGTCTTAATAATGATAAATGAAGAAACTTTAATAAATGGAGTATGGCCATCTGACGCACGTATGTTGATTTATGCCTTTTGAAACTCGAGATTTCGTTTGATGGCATCGGTTTTTGGAAATTTTCAAACTGTCTAATATTGCAGTTTTAACTCGACGAATGTCTTAATAATGATAAATGAAGAAACGTTAATAAATGGAGTATGACCATCAGACGCATGTATGTAAATTTATGCCTTCCGAAACTCGAGATTTCGTTTGAGGGTCTCGGTTTTTGGAAATTTTCAAACTGTCTAATATTGCAGTTTTAAATCCACGAATGTCCTAATAATGATAAATGAAGAAACTTTAATAAATGGAGTATGACCATCAGACGCACGTATGTTGATTTATGCCATCCGAAAGTCGAGATTTCGTTTTAGGGCCTCGGTTTTTGGAAATTTTCAAACTGTCTAATATTGCAGTTTTAACCCCACGAATGTCTTAATAATGATAAATGAAGAAACTTTAATAAATGGAGTATGACCATCAAACTTACGTATGTTGATTTATGTCTTCCGAAACTCGAGATTTCGTTTAAGGGTCTCGGTTTTTGGAAATTTTCAAACTATCTAATATTGCAGTTTTAACTCCACAAATGTCCTAATAATGATAAATGAAGAAACTTTAATAAATGGAGTATGACCATCAGACGCACGTATGTTGATTTATACCTTCCGAAACTCGGATTATCGTGAAAAATGCGTTAAAACTCGTTATTTGAGGCTGAAATCGAACATGTTAACTCCTAAAATGAGCTAGGACGCGTGATTGAAAAACAGGGAGAAAAAGAAACCGGGTCCCGTACGACCTCTCGAACGGCTGAAATTGAAGTGTATAATACACGATTTTTCGGGATTCTGGGGTCCCGGAACAAAATTTCCGGAAATCGCATAGGATGTTCCTGGGGTCAGATAAAGTGCCACGCAAAATTTGACCAACGGAAGACATTTGGGGGTGCCGGTGTGCCAGAAACCTGCATTCGCCGAAACTCGGATTATCGTGAAAAATGCGTTAAAACTCGTTATTTGAGGCTGAAATCGAACAGGTTAACTCCTGAAATGACCTAGGACGCGTGATTGAAAAACAGGGAAAAAAAGAAACCGGGTCCGGTACGACCTCCCGAACGCCTGAAATTGAACGTTTTTCGGGATTCCGGGGTCCCGGAACAAAATCCTCCGACAATCGCATAGGATGTTCCCGGGGTCAGATAAAGCGGCCACCCAAAATTTGAGCACCAACGGAAGACATTTGGGGGTGCCGGTGTGCCAGAAACCAGCATTCGCCGAAACCTGGATTATCGTGAAAAATGCGTTAAAACTCGTTATTTGAGGCTGAAATCGAACAGGTTAACTCCTGAAATGAGCTAGGACGCGTGATTGAAAAACAGGGAAAAATAGAAACCGGGTCCGGTACGGCCTCCCGAACGCCTGAAATTGAAGTTTATAATACACGGTTTTTCGGGATTCCAGGGCCCCGGAACAAAATTCTCCGGAAATCGCACAGGATGTTCCTGGGGTCAGATAAAGCGGCCACGCAAAAATTTGAGCACCAACTGAAGACATTTGGGGGTGCCGGTGTGCCAGAAGTCAGCATTTGCCGAAACTCGGATTATCGTGGAAAATGCTTTAAAACTCGTTATTTGAGGCTGAAATCGAACAGGCTAACTCCTGAAATGAGCTAGGACGCGTGATTGAAAAACAGGGAGAAAAAGAAACCGGGTCCGGTACGACCTCTCGAACGCCTGAAATTGAAGTGTATAATACACGGTTTTTCGGGATTCCGGGGTCCCGGAACAAAATTCTCCGGAAATCGCATAGGATGTTCCTGGGGTCAGATAAAGCGGCCACGCAAAAATTTGAGCACCAACTGAAGACATTTGGGGGTGCCGGTGTGCTAGAAACCAGCATTCGCCGAAACTCGGATTATCGTAAAAAATGCTTTAAAACTCGTTATTTGAGGCTGAAATCGAACAGGTTTACTCCTGAAATGAGCTAGGACGCGTGATTGAAAAACAGGGAAAAATAGAAACCGGGTCCGGTACGGCCTCCCGAACGCCTGAAATTGAAGTTTATAATACACGGTTTTTCGGGATTACGGGGCCCCGGAACAAAATTCTCCGGAAATCGCACAGGATGTTCCTGGGGTCAGATAAAGCGGCCACGCAAAAATTTGAGCACCAACTGAAGACATTTGGGGGTGCCGGTGTGCCAGAAGTCAGCATTTGCCGAAACTCGGATTATCGTAAAAAATGCTTTAAAACTCGTTATTTGAGGCTGAAATCGAACAGGTTAACTCCTGAAATGAGCTAGGACGCGTGATTGAAAAACAGGGAAAAAAAGAAACCGGGTCCCGGAACAAAATTCTCCGGAAATCGCATAGGATGTTCCTGGGTTCAGATAAAGCGGCCGCGCAAAAATTTGAGCACCAACTGAAGACATTTGGGGGTGCCGGTGTGTCAGAAACCAGCATTCGTCGAAACTCGGAT
Organism: Silene latifolia; assembly: GCF_048544455.1. Classification (NCBI taxonomy): domain Eukaryota; kingdom Viridiplantae; phylum Streptophyta; class Magnoliopsida; order Caryophyllales; family Caryophyllaceae; genus Silene; species Silene latifolia. The sequence goes on from NW_027413338.1 coordinate 47,491, forward strand.
TATCGTGGAAAATGCTTTAAAACTCGTTATTTGAGGCTGAAATCGAACAGGTTAACTCCTAAAATGAGCTAGGACGCGTGATTGAAAAACAGGGAGAAAAAGAAACCGGGTCCGGTACGACCTCCCGAACGCCTGAAATTGAAGCATATAATACACGGTTTCTCGGAATTACGGTGTCCCGGAACAAAGTTCTCCGACAATTGCATAGGATGTTCCTGGGGTCAGATAAAGCAGCCACGCAAAATTTGAGCACCAACGGAAGACATTTGGGGGTGCCGGTGTGCTAGAAACCAGCATTCGCCGAAACTCGGATTATCGTGGAAAATGCGTTAAAACTCGTTATTTGAGGCTGAAATCGAACAGGTTAACTCCTAAAATGAGCTAGGACGCGTGATTGAAAAACAGGGAGAAAAAGAAACCGAGTCCGGTACGACCTCCCGAACGGCTGAAATTGAAGTGTATAATACACGATTTTTCGGGATTCTGGGGTCCCGGAACAAAATTTCCAGAAATCGCATAGGATGTTCCTGGGGTCAGATAAAGTGCCACGCAAAATTTGACCAACGGAAGACATTTGGGGGTGCCGGTGTGCCAGAAACCAGCATTCGTCGAAACTCGGATTATCGTGAAAAATGCGTTAAAACTCGTTATTTGAGGCTGAAATCGAACAGGTTAACTCCTGAAATGAGCTAGGACGCGTGATTGAAAAACAGGGAAAAAAAGAAACCGGGTCCGGTACGACCTCCCGAACGCCTGAAATTGAAGTGTATAATACACGGTTTTTCGAGATTCCGGGGTCCCGGAACAAAATCCTCCGACAATCGCATAGGATATTCCTGGGGTCAGATAAAGCGGCCACGCAAAATTTGAGCACCAACGGAAGAGATTTGGGGGCTGCCGGTGTGCTAGAAACCAGCATTCGCCGAAACTCGGATTATCGTAAAAAATGCTTTAAAACTCGTTATTTGAGGCTGAAATCGAACAGGTTAACTCCTGAAATGAGCTAGGACGCGTGATTGAAAAACAGGGAAAAAAAGAAACAGGGTCCGGTACGACCTCCCGAACGCCTGAAATTGAACTGTATAATACACGGTTTTCGAGATTCGGGGTCCGGAACAAAATTCTCCGGAAATCGCACGGGATGTTTTACGGGGTCGGATAAAGCGGCCACGTAAAAATTTGAGCACCAAGCGAAGACATTTGGGGGTGCGGTGTGCGTAAATCGGCATTCGCGAAACTCGGATTATCGTGGAAAATGCTTTAAAACTCGTTATTTGAGGTTGAAATCGAACAGGCTAACTCCTGTAATGAGCTAGGACGCGTGATTGAAAAACAGGGAGAAAAAGAAACCGAGTCCGTACGACCTCCCCGAACAGTGAAATTGAAGTGTATAATACACGATTTTCGGGATACAGGGTCCGGAACAAAATTTCGAAATCGCATAGGATGTTCCTGGGGTCGGATAAAGTGCCACGCAAAATTTGACCAACGGAAGACATTTGGGGGTGTCTTAGGTGTGCGAGAAACCAAGCATTCGCCGAAACTCGGATTATCGTGAAAAATGCGTTAAAACTCGTTATTTGAGGCTGAAATCGAACAGGTTAACTCCTGAAATGAGCTAGGACGCGTGATTGAAAAACAGGGAAAAAAAGAAACCGGGTCCGGTACGACCTCCCGAACGCCTGAAATTGAAGTGTATAATACACGGTTTTTCGAGATTCCGGGGTCCCGGAACAAAATCCTCCGACAATCGCATAGGATATTCCTGGGGTCAGATAAAGCGACCACGCAAAATTTGAGCACCAACGGAAGAGATTTGGGGGCTGCCGGTGTGCTAGAAACCAGCATTCGCCGAATCTCGGATTATTGTAAAAAATGCTTTAAAACTCGTTATTTGAGGCTGAAATCGAACAGGTTAACTCCTGAAATGAGCTAGGACGCGTGATTGAAAAACAGGGAAAAAAAGAAACCGGGTCCGGTACGACCTCCCGAACGCCTGAAATTGAAGTGTATAATACACGGTTTTTCAGGATTCCGGGGTCCCGGAACAAAATTCTCCGGAAATCGCACAGGATGTTTCTGGGGTCAGATAAAGCGGCCACGTAAAAATTTGAGCACCAACTGAAAACATTTGGGGGTGCCGGTGTGCCAGAAACCAGCATTCGCCGAAACTCGGATTATCGTGGAAAATGCTTTAAAACTCGTTATTTGAGGCTGAAATCGAGCAGGCTAACTCCTGAAATTAGCTAGGACGCGTGATTGAAAAACAGGGAGAAAAATAAACCGGGTCCGGTACGACCTCCCGAACGCCTGAAATTGAAGTGTATAATACACGGTTTTTCGGGATTCCGGGGTCCCGGAACAAAATTCTCCGGAAATCGCATAGGATGTTCCTGGGGTCAGATAAAGCGGCCACGCAAAAATTTGAGCACCACCTGAAGACATTTGGGGGCTGCCGGTGTGCTAGAAACCAGCATTCGCCGAAACTCGGATTATTGTAAAAAATGCTTTAAAACTCGTTATTTGAGGCTGAAATCGAACAGGTTAACTTCTAAAATGAGCTAGGACGCGTGATTGAAAAACAGGGAGAAAAAGAAACCGGGTTCGGTACGACCTCCCGAACGGCTGAAATTGAAGTGTATAATACACGGTTTTTCGGGATTCCGGGGTCCGGGAACAAAATTCTCCGAAAATCGCATAAGATGTTCCTGGGGTCAGATAAAGCGGCCACGCAAAATTTGAGCACCAACGGAAGACATTTGGGGGTGCCGGTGTGCCAGAAACCAGCATTCGCCGAAACTCGGATTATCGTGAAAAATGCTTAAAACTCGTTATTTGAGGCTGAAATCGAACAGGTTAACTCCTGAAATGAGCTAGGACGCGTGATTGAAAAACAGGGAGAAAAAAAAACGGGTCCGGTACGACCTCCCGAACGCCTGAAATTGAAGTGTATAATACACGGTTTTTCGGGATTTCGGGGTCCCGGAACAAAATTCTCCAAAAATCGCATAGGATGTTTCTGAGTCAGATAAAGCGGCCACGCAAAATTTGAGCACCAACGGAAGACATTTGGGGGTGCCGGTGTGCCAGAAACCAACATTCGCGAAAACTCGTATTATCGTGAAAAATGCCTTAAAACTCGTTATTTGAGGCTGAAATCGAACAGGTTAACTCCTGAAATGAGCTAGGACGCGTGATTGAAAAACAAGGAGAAAAAGAAACCGGGTCCGATACGACCTCCCGAACGCCTGAATTGAAGTGTATAATACACGGTTTTTCGGGATTCCGGGGTCGGGAAAAAATTCTCCGACAATCGCATAGGATTTTCCTGGGGTCAGATAAAGCGGCCACGCAAAATTTTAGCACCAACGGAAGACATTTGGGGCTGCCGGTGTGCTAGAAACCAGCATTCGCCGAAACTCGGATTATCGTGAAAAATGCGTTAAAACTCATTATTTGAGGCTGAAATCGAACAGGTTAACTCCTGAAATGAGCTAGGACGCGTGATTGAAAAACAGGGAGAAAAAGAAACCAGGTCCGGTACGACCTCCCGAACGCCTGAAATTGAAGTGTATAATACACGGTTTTTCGGGATTCCGGGGTCCCGGAACAAAATTCTCCGAAAATCGCATAAGATGTTCCCGGGGACAGATAAAGCGGCCACGCAAAATTTGAGCACCAACGGAAGACATTTGGGGGTGCCGGTGTGCTAGAAACCAGCATTCGCCGAAACTCGGATTATCGTAAAAATTGCTTTAAAATTCGTTATTTGAGGCTGAAATCGAACAGGTTAACTCCTGAAATGAGCTAGGACGCGTGATTGAAAAACAAGGGAAAAAAAGAAACCGGGTCCGGTACGACCTCCCGAACGCCTGAAATTGAAGTGTATAATACACGGTTTTTCGGGATTCGGGGTCCCGGAACAAAATTCTCCGGAAATCGCATAGGATGTTCCTGGGGTCAGATAAAGCGGCCACGCAAAAATTTGAGCACCAACTGAAGACATTTGGGGGTGCCGGTGTGCCAGAAACCAGCATTCGTCGAAACTCGGATTATCGTGGAAAATGCTTTAAAACTTGTTATTTGAGGCTGAAATCGAACAGGCTAACTCCTGAAATGAGCTAGGACGCGTGATTGAAAAACAGGGAGAAAAAGAAACCGGGTCCGGTACGACCTCCCGAACGCCGAAATTGAAGTGTAATACACGGTTTTCGGGATTCGGTGTCCCCGAACAAAGTTCTCGACAATCGCATAGGATGTTCCTAGGGTCGAGATAAAGCGGCCACGCAAAATTTAAGCACCAACGGAAGACATTTGGGGTGCGGTGTGCGAGAAACCGCATTCGCGAAACTCGGATTATCGTGAAAAATGCTTTAAAACTCGTTATTTGAGGCTGAAATCGAACAGGTTAACTCCTAAAATGAGCTAGGACGCGTGATTGAAAAACAGGGAGAAAAAGAAACCGGGTACAGTACGACCTCCCGAACGGCTGAAATTGAAGTGTATAGTACACGATTTTTGGGGATTCTGGGGTCCCGGAACAAAATTCTCCGACAATCGCATAGGATGTTCCTGGGGTCAGATAAAGCGGCCACGCAAAATTTAAGCACCAACGGAAGACATTTGGGGGTGCCGGTGTGCCAGAAACCAGCATTCGCCGAACTCGGATTATCGTGAAAAATGCGTTAAAACTCGTTATTTGAGGCTGAAATCGAACAGGTTAACTCCTGAAATGAGCTAGGACGCGTGATTGAAAAACAGGGAGAAAAAGAAACCGGGTCCGGTACGACCTCCCGAACGCCTGAAATTGAAGTGTATAATACACGGTTTTCGGGATTCCGGGGTCCGGAAAAAATTGTCCGACAATCGCATAGGATGTTCCTGGGGTCAGATAAAGCGGCATAGGATGATCCTGGGGTCAGATAAAGCGGCCACGCAAAATTTGAGCACCAACGGAAGACATTTGGGGCGGCCGGTGTGCTAGAAACCAGCATTCGCCGAAACTCGGATTATCGTGAAAAATGCGTTAAAACTCATTATTTGAGGCTGAAATCGAACAGGTTAACTCCTGAAATGAGCTAGGACGCGTGATTGAAAAACAGGGAGAAAAAGAAACCGGGTCCGGTACGACCTCCCGAACGCCTGAAATTGAAGTGTATAATACACGGTTTTTCGGGATTCCGGGGTCCCGGAACAAAATTCTCCGATAATCGCATAAGATGTTCCCGGGGACAGATAAAGCGGCCACACAAACTTTGAGCACCAACGGAAGACATTTGGGGGTGCCGGTGTGCTAGAAACCAGCATTCGCCGAAACTCGGATTATCGTGAAAAATGCGTTAAAAGTCGTTATTTGAGGCTGAAATCGAACAGGTTAACTCCTGAAATGACCTAGGACGCGTGATTGAAAAACAGGGAAAAAAAGAAACCGGGTCAGACGACCCCGAACGCCGAAATTGAAGTGTATAATACACGGTTTTCGGGATTCCGGGGTCCGGAACAAAATTCTCCGAAAATCGCATAGGATGTTTGGGGTCGAGATAAAGCGGTCACGCAAAATTTGAGCACCAACGGAAGACATTTGGGGGTGCGGTGTGCGAAACCAAGCATTCGCGAAACTCGGATTATCGTGAAAAATGCGTTAAAACTCGTTATTTGAGGCTGAAATCGAACGGGTTAACTCCTGAAATGAGCTAGGACGCGTGATTGAAAAAAAGGGAAAAAAAGAAACCGGGTCAGTACGACCTCCCGAACGTCGAAATTGAAGTGTATAATACACGGTTTTCGGGATTAGGGGTCCGGAACAAAATTCTCAAAAATCGCATAGGATGTTTCTGAGTCAGATAAAGCGGCCACGCAAAATTTGAGCACCAACGGAAGACATTTGGGGGTGCCGGTGTGCCAGAAACCAACATTCGCGAAAACTCGTATTATCGTGAAAAATGCCTTAAAACTCGTTATTTGAGGCTGAAATCGAACAGGTTAACTCCTGAAATGGGCTAGGACGCGTGATTGAAAAACGGGGAGAAAAAGAAAGCGGGTCGTGCGACCTCCCGAACGCTTTGAATTGAAGTGTATAATACACGGTTTTTCGGGATTCCGGTCGGAAAAATTCTCCGACAATCGCATAGGATGTTCTGGGGTCGAGATAAAGCGGCCACGCAAAATTTTAGCACCAACGGAAGACATTTGGGGCTGCCGGTGTGCTAGAAACCAGCATTCGCCGAAACTCGGATTATCGTGAAAAATGCGTTAAAACTCATTATTTGAGGCTGAAATCGAACAGGTTAACTCTTGAAATGAGCTAGGACGCGTGATTGAAAAACAGGGAGAAAAAGAAACCGGGTCCGGTACGACCTCCCGAACGGCTGAAATTGAAGTGTATAATACACGGTTTTCGGGATTAAGGGTCCGGAACAAAATTCTCGAAAATCGCATAAGATGTTCCGGGGACAGATAAAGCGGCCACGCAAAATTTGAGCACCAACGGAAGACATTTGGGGGTGCCGGTGTGCTAGAAACCAAGATTCGCGAAACTCGGATTATCGTAAAAATTGCTTTAAAATTCGTTAATTGATTTGAAATCGAACAGGTTAACTCTGAAATGAGCTAGGACGCGTGATTGAAAAACGGGGAAAGAAAGAAACAGGGTCAGTACGACCTCCCGAACGCCTGAAATTGAAGTGTATAATACACGGTTTTTCGGGATTCCGGGGTCCCGGAACAAAATTCTCCGGAAATCGCACAGGATGTTCCTGGGGTCAGATAAAGCGGCCACGCAAAAATTTGAGCATCAACTGAAGAAATTTGGGGGTGCCGGTGTGCCAGAAACCAGCATTCGTCGAAACTCGGATTATCGTGGAAAATGCTTTAAAACTTGTTATTTGAGGCTGAAATCGAACAGGCTAACTCCTGAAATGAGCTAGGACGCGTGATTGAAAAACAGGGAGAAAAAGAAACCGGGTCCGGTACGACCTCCCGAACGCCTGAAATTGAAGTGTAATACACGGTTTTTCGGGATTCCGGTGTCCCCGAACAAAGTTCTCCGACAATCGCATAGGATGTTCCTAGGGTCAGATAAAGCGGCCACGCAAAATTTAAGCACCAACGGAAGACATTTGGGGGTGCCGGTGTGCCAGAAACCAGCATTCGCCGAAACTCGGATTATCGTGAAAAATGCTTTAAAACTCGTTATTTGAGGCTGAAATCGAACAGGTTAACTCCTAAAATGAGCTAGGACGCGTGATTGAAAAACAGGGAGAAAAAGAAACCGGGTACAATACGACCTCCCGAGCGAAATTGAAATTGAAGTGTATAATACACGATTTTCGGGATTCAGGGTCCGGAACAAAATTCTCCGACAATCGCATAGGATGTTCTGGGGTCGAGATAAAGCGGCCACGCAAAATTTAAGCACCAACGGAAGACATTTGGGGTGTGCGGTGTGCGAAACCGAAGCATTCGCCGAACTCGGATTATCGTGAAAAATGCGTTAAAACTCGTTATTTGAGGCTGAAATCGAACAGGTTAACTCTGGAAATAAGCTAGGACGCGTGATTGAAAACGGGGAGAAAAAAAACCGGGTCGTCGACCTCCCGAACGCTTTGAAATTGAAGTGTATAATACACGATTTTCGGGATTAGAGTCGGAAAAATTGTCGACAATCGCATAGGATGTTCTGGGGTCGGATAAAGCGGCATAGGATGATCCTGGGGTCAGATAAAGCGGCCACGCAAAATTTGAGCACCAACGGAAGACATTTGGGGCGGCCGGTGTGCTAGAAACCGCGATTCGCGAAACTCGGATTATCGTGAAAAATGCGTTAAAACTCATTATTTGAAATTTGAAATCGAACAGGTTAACTCTGAAATGAGCTAGGACGCGTGATTGAAAAACAGGGAGAAAAAAAACCGGGTCAGTACGACCTCCCGAACGCTGAAATTGAAGTGTATAATACACGGTTTTCGGGATTAGGGGTCCGGAACAAAATTCTCCGATAATCGCATAAGATGTTCCGGGGACGAGATAAAGCGGCCACGCAAAATTTGAGCACCAACGGAAGACATTTGGGGGTGCGGTGTGCTAGAAACAAAGATTCGCCGAAACTCGGATTATCGTGAAAAATGCGTTAAAACTCGTTATTTGAGGCTGAAATCGAACAGGTTAACTCTGAAATGACCTAGGACGCGTGATTGAAAAACAGGGAAAAAAGAAACCGAGTAAAAGTACGACCTCCCGAGCTTTGAAATTGAAGTGTATAATACACGGTTTTAGGGATTCGGGGTCCGGAACAAAATTCTCGACAATCGCATAGGATGTTCTGGGGTTAGATAAAGCGGCCACGCAAAATTTGAGCACCAACGGAAGACATTTGGGGGCTTGCCAGGTGATAGAAACCAAACATTCGCAGAAACTCGGATTATCGTAAAAAATGCTTTAAAATTCGTTATTTGAATTTGAAATCGAACAGGTTAACTCTGAAATGAGCTAGGACGCGTGATTGAAAAACAGGAGAAAAAGAAACCGGGTCCGGTACGACCTCCCGAACGGCTGAAATTGAAGTGTATATAATACACGATTTTGAGATCAGGTCCGGAACAAAATTCTCAGGAAATCGCATAGGATGTTCTGGGGTCGGATAAAGCGGCCACGCAAAAATTTGAGCACCAAGCGAAGACATTTGGGGGTGCGGTGTGCGAGAAACCTTGACATTCGCGAAACTCGGATTATCGTGAAAAATGCGTTAAAACTCGTTATTTGATTCTGAAATCGAACAGGTTAACTCCTAAAATGAGCTAGGACGCGTGATTGAAAAACGGGAGAAAAAGAAAGCAAAGTGCAGATCGACCTCCCGACGGTGAAATTGAAGTGTATAATACACGATTTTTCGGGATTCTGGGGTCCCGGAACAAAATTTTCCGAAAATCGCATAAGATGTTCCTGGGGTCAGATAAAGCGGCCACAAAAATTTGAGCACCAACGGAAGACATTTGGGGGTGCCGGTGTGCCAGAAACCAGCATTCGCTAAAACTCGGATTATCGTGAAAAATGCGTTAAAACTCGTTATTTGAGGCTGAAATCGAACAGGTTAACTCCTGAAATGAGCTAGGACGCGTGATTGAAAAACAGGGAGAAAAAGAAACCGGGTCCGGTACGACCTCCCGAACGCCTGAAATTGAAATGTATAATACACGGTTTTTCGGGATTCCGGGGTCCCGGAACAAAATTCTCCGACAATCGCATAGGATGTTCCTGGGGTCAGATAAAGCGGTCACGCAAAATTTGAGCACCAACGGAAGACATTTGGGGGTGCCGGTGTGCGAGAAAACCGACATTCGCGAAACTCGGATTATCGTGAAAAATGCGTTAAAACTCGTTATTTGAGGCTAAAATCGAACAGGTTAACTTCTGAAATGAGCTAGGACGCGTGATTGAAAAACAGGGAAAAAAAGAAACCGGGTCCGGTACGACCTCCCGAACGTCTGAAATTGAAGTGTATAATACACGGTTTTTCGGGATTCCGGGGTCCGGGAACAAAATTCTCCGAAAATCGCATAAGATGTTCCTGGGGTCAGATAAAGGGGCCACGCAAAATTTGAGCACCAACGGAAGACATTTGGGGGTGTCGGTGTGCGAAACCGGACATTCGCCAAAACTCGGATTATCGTGATAAATGCGTTAAAACTCGTTATTTAAGGCTGAAATCGAACAGGTTAACTCCTAAAATGAGCTAGGACGCGTGATTGAAAACAGGGAGAAAAGAAACCGGGTCCGATGCGACATCGAAATTTGAAATTAAAGTGTATAATACACGGTTTTCGGGATTAAAGTCGGGAACAAAATTCTCCGAAAATCGCATAAGATGTTCTGGGGTCGAGATAAAGCGGCCACGCAAAATTTGAGCACCAACGGAAGACATTTGGGGTGCGGTGTGCGAAACTTGTATTCGCCGTAACTCGGATTATCGTGAAAAATGCTTAAAACTCGTTATTTGAGGCTGAAATCGAACAGGTTAACTCCTGAAATGAGCTAGGACGCGTGATTGAAAAACAGGGAGAAAAAAAAACCGGGTCCGGTACGACCTCCCGAACGCCTGAAATTGAAGTGCATAATACACGGTTTCGGGATTAGGGGTCCCGGAACAAAATTCTCGAAAATCGCATAAGATGTTCCGGGGACAGATAAAGCGGCCACGCAAAATTTGAGCACCAACGGAAGACATTTGGGGGTGCCGGTGTGCTAGAAACCGCGATTCGCGAAACTCGGATTATCGTGAAAAATGCGTTAAAACTCGTTATTTGAGGCTGAAATCGAACAGGTTAACTCCTGAAATGAGCTAGGACGCGTGATTGAAAAACAGGGAAAAAAGAAACCGGGTCCGGTACGACCTCCCGAACGGCGAAATTGAAGTGTATAATACACGGTTTTTCGGGATTAGGAGTCAGGAACAAAATTCTCGAAAATCGCATAAGATGTTCTGGGGTCAGATAAAGGGGCCACGCAAAATTTGAGCACCAACGGAAGACATTTGGGGGTGTCGGTGTGCGAAACCAAGCATTCGCCAAAACTCGGATTATCGTGATAAATGCGTTAAAACTCGTTATTTGAGGCTGAAATCGAACAGGTTAACTCCTAAAATGAGCTAGGACGCGTGATTGAAAACAGGAGAAAAAAAACCGGGTCCGGTACGACATCCCGAACGGCTGAAATTAAAGTGTATAATACACGGTTTTTCGGGATTCCGGGGTCCGGGAACAAAATTCTCCGAAAATCGCATAAGATGTTCCTGGGGTCAGATAAAGGGGCCACGCAAAATTTGAGCACCAACGGAAGACATTTGGGGGTGTCGGTGTGCCAGAAACCAGCATTCGCCAAAACTCGGATTATCGTGATAAATGCGTTAAAACTCGTTATTTGAGGCTGAAATCGAACAGGTTAACTCCTAAAATGAGCTAGGACGCGTGATTGAAAACAGGGAGAAAAAGAAACCGGGTCCGGTACGACATCCCGAACGGCTGAAATTAAAGTGTATAATACACGGTTTTCGGGATTCCGGGGTCAGGGAACAAAATTCTCCGAAAATCGCATAAGATGTTCTGGGGTCGATAAAGCGGCCACGCAAAATTTGAGCACCAACGGAAGACATTTGGGGTGCCGGTGTGCGAAAACCGATATTCGCGAAACTCGGATTATCGTGAAAAATGCTTAAAACTCGTTATTTGAGGCTGAAATCGAACAGGTTAACTCTGGAAATAAGCTAGGACGCGTGATTGAAAGTCCGGTACGACCTCCCGAACTTTGAAATTGAAGTGTATAATACACGGTTTTTCGGGATTCGGGGTCCCGGAACAAAATTCTCCGAAAATCGCATAAGATGTTCCCGGGGTCAGATAAAGCGGCCACGCAAAATTTGAGCACCAACGGAAGACATTGGGGGTGCGGTGGCAGAGAAACTAAGATCATTCGCCGGAAACCCTGATTATCGTGAAAATGCGAAAAACTCGTTATTTGAGGGTCGAAATCGAATAAAAGTTGATTCGCGAAATGAGCTAGGACGCGTGATTGAAAAACAAAAAGAAAAAGAAAGTCCTGTATTATCCTAACGAAATTGAAGTGTATAATACACTTTGGATTCCGGGTCCTGAACAAAATTCTCCAAAATCACATAAGATGTTCCTGGGTCGATAAAGTGGCCATGCAAATTTGAGCACCAACGAAGACATTTGGGGTGCCAAGTGCCAAACCAAAGATTGCCAAAACCTGATTATCGTGAAAATGTGTTAAAACTCGTTATTTGAGGTCGAAATCGAATGGTGTTAACTCCAAATGAGCTAGACGCGTGATTGAAAACAGGAGAAAAAGAAACCGGTCCAGACGACCTCCCGAACAACCAAATTGAAGTGTATAATACACGCTTTTTCGGGATTTCGGTCCCTAACAAAATTTCCGAAATCACATAGGATGTTCCTGGGGTCGATAAAGCGCCACGCAAAATTTGAGCACCAACGAAGACATTTGGGGTGTGTTAAAACCAAAGATTCGCCTAAACCTGATTATCGTGGAAAATGCGTTAAAACTCGTTATTTGAGGTCAAATCGAACAAAGTTAACTCCTGAAATGAGCTAGGACGCGTGATTGAAAAACAGGAGAAAAAGAAACCGGTCCGACGACCTTCCGAACGGTAAAATTGAAGTGTATAATACATTGCCGGGATTCCGGTCCTGAACAAAATTCTCCGGAAATCGATAGATGTTCCTGGGGTCGATAAAGGCCACGCAAAATTTGAGCACCAACGAAGACATTTGGGGTGCCAGTGTGCGTAAAAACCAAAGATTCGCCAAACCTGATTATCGTGGAAAATGTTAAAACTCGTTATTTGAGGTCAAATCGAACAAAGTTAACTCCCGAAATGAGCTAGACGCGTGATTGAAAAAAGGAGAAAAAGAAACGGGTCCAGACGACCTCCCGAACGGGTGAAATTGAAGTGTATAATACACGGTTTTTCTGGGATTCCGGTCCCGAACAAAATTCTCCCGAAATCGCATAGATGTTCTGGGGTCGATAAAGCGGCCACGCAAAATTTGAGCACCAACGGAAGACATTTGGGGTGCGTGTGCCGTAAACCAAAGATTCGCCAAACCTGATTATCGGAAAATGCGTTAAAACTCGTTATTTGAGGTTGAAATCGAACAGTTAACTCCCTGAAATGAGCTAGGACGCGTGATTGAAAAAAAAGGAGAAAAAGAAACCGGTCCCAGACGACCTTCCGAACGGTCAAATTGAAGTGTATAATACACGGTTTTTCGGGATTCCGGGGTCCCGGAACAAAATTCTCCGAAATCGCATAGATGTTCCTGGGGTCGATAAAGCGCCACGCAAAATTTGAGCACCAACGAAGACATTTGGGGTGCGCTTGTGCCGTAAACCAAAGATTCACTAAACTCCTGATTATCGTGAAAATGCGTTAAAACTCGTTATTTGAGGCTGAAATCGAATAAGTTAACTCCTGAAATGAGCTAGGACGCGTGATTGAAAAACAGGAGAAAAAGAAACCGGTCCCAGACGATACGACCTCCTAACTACATCAAATTGAAGTGTATAATACACTGCCGGGATTCCGGGTCCCGAACAAAATTCTCCGAAATCGTGATAGATGTTCCTGGGGTCGATAAAGCGCCACGCAAAATTTGAGCACCAACGAAGACATTTGGGGGTGCTGGTGCTTAAACCAAGATTCGCCAAACCTGATTATCGTGAAAATGCGTTAAAACTCGTTATTTGAGTTGAAATCTGAAACAAAGTTAACTCTGAAATGAGCTAGACGCGTGATTGAAAAACAGGGAGAAAAAGAAACCGGTCCCAGATTTACCTCCCGAACGGCCAAATTGAAGTGTATAATACACTTGTTTTTCGGATTCCGGTCCGAACAAAATTCTCCTAAAATCGTGATAGATGTTCCTGGGTCAGATAAAGCGCCACGCAAAATTTGAGCACCAACGTAAGACATTTGGGGTGCTTGTGTGCAACAAACCAAAGATTCGCCTAAACCTGATTATCGTGAAAATGCGTTAAAACTCGTTATTTGAGGTCAAATCGAAAGTTAACTCCGAAATGAGCTAGACGCGTGATTGAAAACAGGAGAAAAGAAACCGGTCCAGACGACCTCCTAACTCGAAATTGAAGTGTATAATACACTTTTTGGATTCCGGGGTCCCGAACAAAAATTCTCCGAAATCGATAGGATGTTCCTGGGGTCGATAAAGCGCCACGCAAAATTTGAGCACCAACGGAAGACATTTGGGGTGCTGTGCAGTTAGAAACCAAAGATTCGAAAACCTGATTATCGTGAAAATGCGTTAAAACTCGTTATTTGAGGCTGAAATCGAACAAATTAACTCCTGAAATGAGCTAGGACGCGTGATTGAAAAACAGGAGAAAAAGAAACCGGTCCCGACGACCTCCGAACGGCCGAAATTGAAGTGTATAATACTGGTTTTTCGGATTCCGGTCCCTGAACAAAATTCTCCGAAATCGCATGACAGATGTTCCTGGGGTCGATAAAGTGCCACGCAAAATTTGAGCACCAACGGAAGACATTTGGGGTGCCTGTAAAAGTTAAAACCAAGATTCGCCGAAACCTGATTATCGTGAAAATGCGTTAAAACTCGTTATTTGAGGCTGAAATCGAACAGTTAACTCCCAAATGAGCTAGGACGCGTGATTGAAAAAACAGGAGAAAAAGAAACCGGTCCCAGACGACCTTCCGAACGGCCGAAATTGAAGTGTATAATACACTTGATTTTTGGGATTCCGGTCCCTGAACAAAATTCTCCTGAAATCGATATAGATGTTTGGGGTCGATAAAGCGCCAAACAAAATTTGAGCACCAACGAAGACATTTGGGGTGCCTGTGCAGCTGTAAAAACCAAAGATTCGCCGAAACCCTGATTATCGTGAAAATGCGTTAAAACTCGTTATTTGAGGCTGAAATCGAACAGTTAATAACCTGAAATGAGCTAGACGCGTGATTGAAAAAAACAGGAGAAAAAGAAACGGTCCAGACGACCTCCCGAACGGTCGAAATTGAAGTGTATAATACACGGTTTGCTGGGATTCCGGGGTCCCGAACAAAATTCTCCGGAAATCGCATAGATGTTCCTGGGGTCGATAAAGCGCCACGCAAAATTTGAGCACCAACGGAAGACATTTGGGGGTGCCTGTGTGCTGTAGAAACCAAGATTCGCCGAAACCTGATTATCGTGAAAATGCGTTAAAACTCGTTATTTGAGGCTGAAATCGAACAGTTAACTCCTGAAATGAGCTAGGACGCGTGATTGAAAAACAGGAGAAAAAGAAACCGGTCCAGACGACCTCCGAACGGCCTGAAATTGAAGTGTATAATACACTTGTTTTTTTCGGATTTGGGGTCCCGAACAAAATTCTCCGAAATCGCATAGGATGTTTGGGGTCGATAAAAGGCCACGCAAAATTTGAGCACCAACGGAAGACATTTGGGGGTGCCGAGTGCTTAAACCAAAGATTCGCCGAAACCTGATTATCGTGAAAATGCGTTAAAACTCGTTATTTGAGGCTGAAATCGAACATGTTAACTCCTGAAATGAGCTAGAACGCGTGATTGAAAAAAACAGGAGAAAAAGAAACCGGTCCGCAGACGACCTCCCGAACGGTGAAATTGAAGTGTGTATAACACGGTTTTTCGGGATTCCGGTCCCGAACAAAATTCTCCGAAAATCGCATAGATGTTCCTGGGGTCGATAAAGGCCACGCAAAATTTGAGCACCAACGGAAGACATTTTGGGTGTGCACCAACGGAAAAAGCGTAAAACAAAGATTCGCCAAACCCTGATTATCGTGAAAATGCGTTAAAACTCGTTATTTGAGGCTGAAATCGAAAAGTTAACTCCTCGAAATGAGCTAGGACGCGTGATTGAAAAACAGGGAGAAAAGAAACCGGTCCTAAGACGACCTCCTAACGGCCGAAATTGAAGTGTATAATACACTGTTTTTCTGGGATTCCGGTCCCGAACAAAATTCTCCGAAATCGCATAGATGTTCCTGGGGTCGATAAAAAGCGGCCACGCAAAATTTGAGCACCAACGGAAGACATTTGGGGGTGCCGGTGTGTGCGTAAAAACCAAAGATTCGCCGAAACTCCTGATTATCGTGAAAATGCGTTAAAACTCGTTATTTGAGGTGAAATCAAAGTTAACTCCCGAAATGAGCTAGACGCGTGATTGAAAAAAGGAGAAAAAGAAACCGGTCCGCATTGACGACCTCCCGAACTCGAAATTGAAGTGTATAATACACGGTTTTTCGGGATTCCGGTCCCGGAACAAAATTCTCCGGAAATCGCATAGGATGTTCCTGGGGTCGATAAAGCGCCACGCAAAATTTGAGCACCAACGAAGACATTTGGGGGGGTAAAAAAAGCGTAAAAACCAAAGATTCGCCAAACCCTGATTATCGTGAAAATGCGTTAAAACTCGTTATTTGAGGCTGAAATCGAACAAAGTTAACTCCTAAAATGAGCTAGACGCGTGATTGAAAAACAGGAGAAAAAGAAACCGGTCCCATGACGACCTCCGAACTACCGAAATTGAAGTGTATAATACACTGTTTTTCGGGATTCCGGTCCCTGAACAAAATTCTCGGAAATCGCATAGATGTTCCTGGGGTCGATAAAGGCCACGCAAAATTTGAGCACCAACGAAGACATTTGGGGGTGTGTGAAAACCAAGATTCGCCAAACCTGATTATCGTGAAAATGCGTTAAAACTCGTTATTTGAGGCCGAAATCGAACAGGTTAACTCCTGAAATGAGCTAGGACGCGTGATTGAAAAACAGGAGAAAAAGAAACCGGTCCTAAGACGACCTCCCGAACGGGCCAAATTGAAGTGTATAATACACTTGTTTTTCGGGATTCGGTCCCTGAACAAAATTCTCCGAAATCGCATAGATGTTCCTGGGGTCGATAAAGCGGCCACGCAAAATTTGAGCACCAACGGAAGACATTTGGGGTGCCGTGAAAAGCGTAAAACCAAAGATTCGCCGAAACCTGATTATCGGAAAATGCGTTAAAACTCGTTATTTGAGGTGAAATCGAAACAGTTAACTCCTCGAAATGAGCTAGACGCGTGATTGAAAAACAGGAGAAAAAGAAACCGGTCCCAAGACGACCTCCGAACGGCCGAAATTGAAGTGTATAATACACGTTTTGCTGGATTCGGTCCCTGAACAAAATTCTCCGGAAATCGCATAGATGTTCCTGGGGTCGATAAAGCGGCCACGCAAAATTTGAGCACCAACGGAAGAGATTTTGGGGTGTGCCAAAGTGTAAACCAAAGATTCGCCAAACCCTGATTATCGTGAAAATGCGTTAAACTCGTTATTTGAGGTGAAATCGAACAAAGTTAACTCCGAAATGAGCTAGGACGCGTGATTGAAAAAAGGGAGAAAAAGAAACCGGTCCAGACGACCCCGAACGGTCGAAATTGAAGTGTATAATACACGGTTTTTGCTGGGATTCCGGTCCCTTAACAAAATTCTCCGAAATCGACATAGATGTTCCTGGGGTCGATAAAGCGGCCACGCAAAATTTGAGCACCAACGGAAGACATTTGGGGTGGTGGTGTAAAAGTAAAACCAAAGATTCGCCAAACTCCTGATTATCGTGAAAATGCGTTAAAACTCGTTATTTGAGGCTGAAATCGAACAGATTAACTCCTGAAATGAGCTAGAACGCGTGATTGAAAAAAAGGGAGAAAAAGAAACCGGTCCGACGATTTACCTCCGAACGGCCGAAATTGAAGTGTATAATACACTGTTTTTCGGGATTCCGGGGTCCCTGAACAAAATTCTCCGGAAATCGCATAGGATGTTCCTGGTCGATAAAGCGCCACGCAAAATTTGAGCACCAACGGAAGACATTTGGGGTGCTGGTGTGAAACCAAAGATTCGCCGAAACCCTGATTATCGTGAAAATGCGTTAAAACTCGTTATTTGAGGCTGAAATCGAACAGATTAACTCCTGAAATGAGCTAGAACGCGTGATTGAAAAAAACAGGAGAAAAAGAAACCGGTCCGACGACTCCGAACGGCTCGAAATTGAAGTGTATAATACACGGCTTTTCGGGATTCCGGTCCCTGAACAAAATTCTCCTGAAATCGCATAGATGTTCCTGGGTCGATAAAGCGCCACGCAAAATTTGAGCACCAACGGAAGACATTTGGGGGTGCGGTGCTAGAAACCAAAGATTCGCTAAACCTGATTATCGTGAAAATGCGTTAAAACTCGTTATTTGAGGTCAAATCGAACAAAGTTAACTCCCGAAATGAGCTAGGACGCGTGATTGAAAAACAGGGAGAAAAAGAAACCGGTCCGCACGACCTCCGAACGGGTGAAATTGAAGTGTATAATACACTTGCGGGATTCGGTCCCGAACAAAATTCTCCGAAATCGCATAGATGTTCCTGGGGTCGATAAAGCGCCACGCAAAATTTGAGCACCAACGGAAGACATTTGGGGGTGCCGGTGTGCGTAAACCAAAGATTCGCCTAAACCTGATTATCGTGAAAATGTTAAAACTCGTTATTTGAGGTCTGAAATCAAAAAGTTAACTCCTGAAATGAGCTAGACGCGTGATTGAAAGGAGGAAAAGAAACCGGTCCCAGACGACCTCCCGAACGGCCGAAATTGAAGTGTATAATACACTTGCTGGGATTCGGTCCCTGAACAAAATTCTCCGAAATCGATAGATGTTCCTGGGTCGATAAAGCGGCCACGCAAAATTTGAGCACCAACGGAAGACATTTGGGGTGCCGTGTGCTTAAACCAAAGATTCGCGAAAACCTGATTATCGTGAAAATGTTAAAACTCGTTATTTGAGGTCTGAAATCGAACAGTTAACTCCCGAAATGAGCTAGACGCGTGATTGAAAAAAACAGGAGAAAAGAAACCGGTCCAGACGACCTCCGAACGGCCGAAATTGAAGTGTATAATACACTTTTTTGGGATTCCGGTCCTGAACAAAATTCTCGGAAATCGCATAGATGTTCCTGGGGTCGATAAAG
Source organism: Silene latifolia (assembly GCF_048544455.1). NCBI lineage: Eukaryota > Viridiplantae > Streptophyta > Magnoliopsida > Caryophyllales > Caryophyllaceae > Silene > Silene latifolia. Next base: position 66,083 of record NW_027413338.1, read on the forward strand.
CGCCACGCAAAATTTGAGCACCAACGAAGACATTTGGGGGTGCCGTGTGCCGAAACCAAAGATTCGCCAAACCTGATTATCGTGAAAATGCGTTAAAACTCGTTATTTGAGGCTGAAATCGAACAAAGTTAACTCGAAATGAGCTAGGACGCGTGATTGAAAAACAGGAGAAAAAGAAACCGGTCCATTTACCTCCGAACTCGAAATTGAAGTGTATAATACACTTGCCGGGATTCGGTCCCTGAACAAAATTCTCCTAAATCGATAGATGTTCCTGGGGTCGATAAAGCGCGGCCACGCAAAATTTGAGCACCAACGGAAGACATTTGGGGGTGTGCAAAGTGTAAAACCAAAGATTCGCCGAAACCTGATTATCGTGAAAATGCGTTAAAACTCGTTATTTGAGGTCAAATCGAACAAAGTTAACTCCCGAAATGAGCTAGGACGCGTGATTGAAAAACAGGGAGAAAAAGAAACCGGTCCCAGACGACCTCCGAACTACCGAAATTGAAGTGTATAATACACGGTTTTGCCGGATTCCGGTCCCGAACAAAATTCTCCGAAATCGATAGATGTTCCTGGGGTCGATAAAGCGCCACGCAAAATTTGAGCACCAACGAAGACATTGGGGGTGGTGGGTGTAAAAACCAAAGATTCGCCTAAACTCCTGATTATCGTGAAAATGCGTTAAAACTCGTTATTTGAGGCTGAAATCGAACAAATTAACTCCTGAAATGAGCTAGGACGCGTGATTGAAAAACAGGAGAAAAAGAAACCGGTCCGACGATTTACCTCCTAACTCGAAATTGAAGTGTATAATACACGGTTTTTCGGGATTCCCGAACAAAATTCTCCGAAATCGCATAGATGTTCCTGGGTCGATAAAGCGGCCACGCAAAATTTGAGCACCAACGGAAGACATTTGGGGGGTGGGTGCCAAACCAAAGATTCGCCTAAACCTGATTATCGTGAAAATGCGTTAAAACTCGTTATTTGAGGTCAAATCGAACAGTTAACTCCGAAATGAGCTAGACGCGTGATTGAAAAACAGGAGAAAAAGAAACCGGTCCAGACGACCTCCTAACGAACGGCCGAAATTGAAGTGTATAATACACGGTTTTTTTTTGGGATTCCGGTCCCTGAACAAAATTCTCCGAAATCGCATAGGATGTTCCTGGGGTCAGATAAAGCGGCCACGCAAAATTTGAGCACCAACGAAGACATTTGGGGGTGCAAAGTGCCGTAAAAACCAAGATTCGCCGAAACCTGATTATCGTGGAAAATGCGTTAAAACTCGTTATTTTCAAATCGAAATCGAACAGTTAACTCCTGAAATGAGCTAGGACGCGTGATTGAAAAAAACAGGAGAAAAAGAAACCGGTCCGATTTACCTCCGAACGGTCGAAATTGAAGTGTATAATACACGGTTTTTCGGGATTCCGTGGTCCCGGAACAAAATTCTCCGAAATCGTGATAGATGTTCCTGGGTCGATAAAGGCCACGCAAAATTTGAGCACCAACGAAGACATTGGGGGTGCCGTGTGCGTAAACCAAAGATTCGCCAAACCTGATTATCGGAAAATGCGTTAAAACTCGTTATTTGAGGCTGAAATCGAACAAATTAACTCCTGAAATGAGCTAGGACGCGTGATTGAAAAACAGGAGAAAAAGAAACCGGTCCCAGACGACCTCCGAACGGCCGAAATTGAAGTGTATAATACACGGTTTTTCGGGATTCCGGTGTCCCGGAACAAAATTCTCCTGAAATCGCATAGGATGTTCTTGGGGTCGATAAAGCTGCCACAAAAATGTTTGAGCACCAACGGAAGACATTTGGGGTGCTGGTGCGTAAAACCAAAGATTCGCCAAAACCTGATTATCGTGAAAATGCGTTAAAACTCGTTATTTGAGGCTGAAATCGAACAAAGTTAACTCCGAAATGAGCTAGGACGCGTGATTGAAAAACAGGAGAAAAAGAAACCGGTCCGACGACCTCCCGAACGGTCGAAATTGAAGTGTATAATACACTTTTTGGGATTCCGGTCCCGAACAAAATTCTCCGAAATCGCATAGATGTTCCTGGGGTCGATAAAGCGGCCACGCAAAATTTGAGCACCAACGGAAGACATTTGGGGGTGCCAGTTGCGTAAACCAAAGATTCGCCGAAACCTGATTATCGTGAAAATGCGTTAAAACTCGTTATTTGAGGCTGAAATCGAACAAATTAACTCCTGAAATGAGCTAGGACGCGTGATTGAAAAACAGGAGAAAAAGAAACCGGTCCCAGATTTACCTCCGAACGGAGAAAATTGAAGTGTATAATACACGCTTTTTGCTGGGATTCGGGTCCCGAACAAAATTCTCCTGAAATCGCATAGATGTTCCTGGGGTCGATAAAGCGCCACGCAAAATTTGAGCACCAACGAAGACATTTGGGGTGTGATAAAGCTGTGTGCTAAAACCAAAGATTCGCCAAACCTGATTATCGTGAAAATGCGTTAAAACTCGTTATTTGAGGCTGAAATCGAACAAAGTTAACTCCGAAATGAGCTAGGACGCGTGATTGAAAAACAGGAGAAAAAGAAACCGGTCCAGACGACCTCCGAACGGTCAAATTGAAGTGTATAATACATTGCCGGGATTCCGGTCCTGAACAAAATTCTCCGAAAATCGATAGATGTTCCTGGGGTCGATAAAGCGCCACGCAAAATTTGAGCACCAACGGAAGACATTTGGGGTGCCGGTGCTTAAACCAAAGATTCGCCAAACCTGATTATCGTGAAAATGCGTTAAAACTCGTTATTTGAGGCTGAAATCGAACAGTTAAACCTGAAATGAGCTAGGACGCGTGATTGAAAAACAGGGAGAAAAGAAACCGGTCCCAGATTTACCTCCTAACTCGAAATTGAAGTGTATAATACACGGTTTTTCGGATTCCGGTCCTGAACAAAATTCTCCGGAAATCGCATAGATGTTCCGGGTCGATAAAGCGGCCACGCAAAATTTGAGCACCAACGGAAGACATTTGGGGTGCCTGTGTGCGTAAAACCAAAGATTCGCCGAAACCCTGATTATCGTGGAAAATGCGTTAAAACTCGTTATTTGAGGTCAAATCGAACAAAGTTAACTCGAAATGAGCTAGACGCGTGATTGAAAAACAGGAGAAAAAGAAACCGGTCCAGACGACCTCCGAACGGCCGAAATTGAAGTGTATAATACACGGTTTTTCTGGGATTTGGGGTCCCTGAACAAAATTCTCCGAAATCGTGATAAGATGTTCCTGGGGTCGATAAAGCGCCACGCAAAATTTGAGCACCAACGGAAGACATTTGGGGGTGCAAAGCTAAAACCAAAGATTCGCCTAAACCCTGATTATCGTGAAAATGCGTTAAAACTCGTTATTTGAGGCTGAAATCGAACAGTTAACTCCTGAAATGAGCTAGGACGCGTGATTGAAAAAAACAGGAGAAAAAGAAACCGGTCCCAGACGACCTCCGAACGGCCGAAATTGAAGTGTATAATACACGGTTTTTCGGATTCCGGTCCTGAACAAAATTCTCCCGGAAAATCGCATAGGATGTTCCTGGGGTCGATAAAGCGCCACGCAAAATTTGAGCACCAACGAAGACATTTGGGGTGTGTGCGGTGTGTAAAACCAAAGATTCGCTAAAACCTGATTATCGTGAAAATGCGTTAAAACTCGTTATTTGAGGTCGAAATCGAACAAAGTTAACTCCTCGAAATGAGCTAGGACGCGTGATTGAAAAAAACAGAGAGAAAAAGAAACCGGTCCCAGACGACCTCCGAACGGCCGAAATTGAAGTGTATAATACTTTTTGCCGGATTCCGGTCCCTGAACAAAATTCTCCGAAATCGCATAGGATGTTCCTGGGTCAGATAAAGCGGCCACGCAAAATTTGAGCACCAACGGAAGACATTTGGGGTGCCGTGTGTGCCGAAACCAAGATTCGCCAAACCTGATTATCGTGAAAATGCGTTAAAACTCGTTATTTGAGGTCGAAATCGAACAAAGTTAACTCCGAAATGAGCTAGGACGCGTGATTGAAAAAAAAACAGGAAAAAGAAAACCGGTCCTAGATTTACCTTCCGAACGGCCGAAATTGAAGTGTATAATACACGGTTTTTCGGGATTCCGGTGTCCCTGAACAAAATTCTCCTAAATCGATAGAAGATGTTCTGGGGTCGATAAAGCGCCACGCAAAATTTGAGCACCAACGGAAGACATTTGGGGGTGCCGCAAAGTAAACCAAAGATTCGCCAAACCCTGATTATCGTGAAAATGCGTTAAAACTCGTTATTTGAGGTCGAAATAAAACAGTTAACTCCTCGAAATGAGCTAGACGCGTGATTGAAAAACAGGAGAAAAAGAAACCGGTCCAGACGACCTCCGAACTCGAAATTGAAGTGTATAATACACGGTTTTTCTGGGATTCCGGTCCCTGAACAAAATTCTCCGGAAATCGATAGATGTTCCTGGGGTCGATAAAGCGCCACGCAAAATTTGAGCACCAACGGAAGACATTTGGGGTGCTGTGCAAAGCTGTAAACCAAAGATTCGCCTAAACCTGATTATCGTGAAAATGCGTTAAAACTCGTTATTTGAGGTCAAATCAAAAAAGTTAACTCCCGAAATGAGCTAGGACGCGTGATTGAAAAACAGGGAGAAAAAGAAACCGGTCCCAGACGACCTCCTAACGGCTGAAATTGAAGTGTATAATACACGGTTTTTCGGATTCCGGTCCCGAACAAAATTCTCCGGAAATCGCATAGATGTTCCTGGGGTCGATAAAGCGCACACGCAAAATTTGAGCACCAACGGAAGACATTTGGGGTGCGTGAGCGAAACCAAAGATTCGCCTAAACCTGATTATCGTGAAAATGCGTTAAAACTCGTTATTTGAGGTCAAATCGAACAAAGTTAACTCCTGAAATGAGCTAGGACGCGTGATTGAAAAACAGGAGAAAAAGAAACCGGTCCAGCATTTACCCTCCGAACGCCGAAATTGAAGTGTATAATACACTTGCTGGATTCCGGTCCTGAACAAAATTCTCCCGGAAATCGCATAGATGTTCCTGGGGTCGATAAAGCGGCCACGCAAAATTTGAGCACCAACGGAAGACATTTGGGGGTGCCGGTGTGCCGTAAACCAAAGATTCGCCGAAACCTGATTATCGTGAAAATGCGTTAAAACTCGTTATTTGAGGCTGAAATCGAACAGTTAACTCAAAATGAGCTAGGACGCGTGATTGAAAAACAGGAGAAAAAGAAACCGGTCCAGACGACCTCCGAACGGTCGAAATTGAAGTGTATAAATACACTGCTTTTTGGGATTCCGGTCCCTGAACAAAATTCTCCGGAAATCGCATAGATGTTCCCGGGGTCGATAAAGCGGCCACGCAAAATTTGAGCACCAACGGAAGACATTTGGGGTGCCAGTGCGTAAACCAAAGATTCGCCTAAACCCTGATTATCGTGAAAAATGCGTTAAAACTCGTTATTTGAGGTCGAAATCGAACAAAGTTAACTCCTGAAATGAGCTAGGACGCGTGATTGAAAAAACATGGAGAAAAAGAAACCGGTCCCACGACCTCCTAACTACCGAAATTGAAGTGTATAATACACTGGTTTTTCTGGGATTCCGGGTCCCGAACAAAATTCTCCGGAAATCGCATAGGATGTTCCTGGGGTCGATAAAGCCACGCAAAATTTGAGCACCAACGGAAGACATTTGGGGGTGCCTGTGCTAAAAACCAAGATTCGCCAAACCTGATTATCGGAAAAATGTTAAAACTCGTTATTTGAGGTCAAATCGAATGTTAACTCGAAATGAGCTAGGACGCGTGATTGAAAAAAAACAGGAGAAAAAGAAACCGGTCCCAGACGACCTCCGAACGGCCAAATTGAAGTGTATAATACACGCTTTTTCTGGATTCCGGTCCCGAACAAAATTCTCCGAAATCGCATAGGATGTTCCCTGGGGTCGATAAAAGGCCACGCAAAATTTGAGCACCAACGAAGACATTTGGGGTGCAAAAAGTAAACCAAGATTCGCCGAAAACCTGATTATCGTGAAAATGCGTTAAAACTCGTTATTTGAGGCTCAAATCGAACAAAGTTAACTCCGAAATGAGCTAGACGCGTGATTGAAAAAACAGAGAAAAAGAAACCGGTCCGCAGACGACCTCCGAACGCTAAACGAAATTGAAGTGTATAATACACTTGTTTTTTTCGGATTCCGGTCCCGAACAAAATTCTCCGAAATCGCATAGGATGTTCCTGGGTCAGATAAAGCGGCCACGCAAAATTTGAGCACCAACGGAAGACATTTGGGGGTGCAGTGTGCTTAAACCAAAGATTCGCCTAAACCCTGATTATCGTGAAAATGCGTTAAAACTCGTTATTTGAGGCTGAAATCGAACAGTTAACTCCTCGAAATGAGCTAGACGCGTGATTGAAAAAAGGAGGAAAAGAAACCGGTCCCAGACGACCTCCCGAACGGTCAAATTGAAGTGTATAATACACTTGCCGGGATTCCGGTCCTGAACAAAATTCTCGGAAATCGCATAGATGTTCCTGGGGTCGATAAAGCGCCACGCAAAATTTGAGCACCAACGGAAGACATTTGGGGTGGTGTGTGAAAAACCAAAGATTCGCCTAAACCTGATTATCGTGAAAATGCGTTAAAACTCGTTATTTGAGGCTGAAATCGAACAAAGTTAACTCTGAAAAATGAGCTAGACGCGTGATTGAAAAACAGGAGAAAAAGAAACCCGGTCCTAGATTGACCTCCGAACGGTGAAATTGAAGTGTATAATACACTTGCTTTTTTGGATTCCGGTCCCTGAACAAAATTCTCCCGGAAATCGCATAGATGTTCCTGGGTCGATAAAGCGCCACGCAAAATTTGAGCACCAACGAAGACATTTGGGGTGCCGGTGTGCCGAAACAAAGATTCGCCAAACCCTGATTATCGTGAAAATGCGTTAAAACTCGTTATTTGAGGTCAAATCGAACAGTTAACTCCTCGAAATGAGCTAGGACGCGTGATTGAAAAACAGGAGAAAAAGAAACCGGTCCCAGACCTCCGAACGGGCCGAAATTGAAGTGTATAATACACTTGCCGGATTCGGTCCTGAACAAAATTCTCTGAAATCGACATAGATGTTCCTCGGGTCGATAAAGCGGCCACGCAAAATTTGAGCACCAACGGAAGACATTTGGGGGTGTGTGCTTAAACCAAAGATTCGCCTAAACCCTGATTATCGTGAAAATGTTAAAACTCGTTATTTGAGGTCAAATCGAACAAAGTTAACTCCTCAAATGAGCTAGGACGCGTGATTGAAAAAACAGGAGAAAAAGAAACCGGTCCCAGACGACCTCCCGAACCGAAATTGAAGTGTATAATACACGTTTTTTTGCCGGGATTCCGGTCCCGAACAAAATTCTCCGGAAATCGCATAGATGTTCCGGGGTCGATAAAGCGCCACGCAAAATTTGAGCACCAACGGAAGACATTTGGGGGTGCCGGTGCAAAACCAAAGATTCGCCAAAACCTGATTATCGTGAAAATGCGTTAAAACTCGTTATTTGAGGCTGAAATCGAACAAATTAACTCCTGAAATGAGCTAGGACGCGTGATTGAAAAACAGGAGAAAAAGAAACCGGTCCCAGACGACCTTCCGAACTACCGAAATTGAAGTGTATAACACACGGTTTTTTGGGATTCCGGTCCCTGAACAAAATTCTCCGAAATCGCATAGATGTTCCTGGGGTCGATAAAGCGGCCACGCAAAATTTGAGCACCAACGGAAGACATTTGGGGTGCTGTGTGCGTAAACCAAAGATTCGCCAAACCCTGATTATCGTGAAAATGCGTTAAAACTCGTTATTTGAGGCTGAAATCGAACAAAGTTAACTCCCGAAATGAGCTAGGACGCGTGATTGAAAAACAGGGAGAAAAAGAAACGGTCCTGACGACCTCCGAACGGCCGAAATTGAAGTGTATAATACACTTGTTTTTCGGATTCCGGTCCTGAACAAAATTCTCCGAAATCACATAGATGTTCCTGGGGTCGATAAAGCGCCACGCAAAATTTGAGCACCAACGGAAGACATTTGGGGGTGCTTGTGTGCTTAAAACCAAAGATTCGCTAAACCTGATTATCGTGAAAATGCGTTAAAACTCGTTATTTGAGGCTGAAATCGAACAAAAGTTAACTCCCGAAATGAGCTAGACGCGTGATTGAAAAACAGGAGAAAAAGAAATGGGTCCCAGACGACCTTCCGAACGGCCGAAATTGAAGTGTATAATACACATTTTTTCGGATTCCGGTCCCGAACAAAATTCTCCTGAAATCACAGATGTTCCTGGGTCGATAAAGCGGCCACGCAAAATTTGAGCACCAACGGAAGACATTTGGGGTGCTTGCGGTGCGTAAACCAAAGATTCGCCAAACCTGATTATCGTGAAAATGCGTTAAAACTCGTTATTTGAGGTCGAAATCAACAAAGTTAACTCCCGAAATGAGCTAGACGCGTGATTGAAAAAAACAGGAGAAAAAGAAACCGGTCCGACGACCTCCGAACGGCCGAAATTGAAGTGTATAATACACTGCCGGGATTCCGGTCCCGAACAAAATTCTCCGGAAATCAGATAGAAGATGTTCCCTGGGGGTCGATAAAGCGCCACGCAAAATTTGAGCACCAACGGAAGACATTTGGGGTGCTGTGTGTAAAAACCAAAGATTCGCCAAACCTGATTATCGTGAAAATGCGTTAAAACTCGTTATTTGAAATCTGAAATCGAACAGTTAACTCCCGAAATGAGCTAGGACGCGTGATTGAAAAACAGGGAGAAAAAGAAACCGGTCCAGACGACCTCCTAACTACCGAAATTGAAGTGTATAATACACGTTTTTTCGGGATTCCGGTCCCTGAACAAAATTCTCCTAAAATCGACAGATGTTCCTCGGGTCGATAAAGCGCCACGCAAAATTTGAGCACCAACGGAAGACATTTGGGGGTGCGGTGTAGCAAAAACCAAAGATTCGCCTAAACCTGATTATCGGAAAATGCGTTAAAACTCGTTATTTGAGGTCGAAATCGAAACAATGTTAACTCCTGAAATGAGCTAGGACGCGTGATTGAAAAACAGGAGAAAAAGAAACCGGTCCGTGACGACCTCCGAACTATCAAATTGAAGTGTATAATACACGGTTTGCCGGATTCCGGGGTCCCTGAACAAAATTCTCCGGAAATCGCATAGATGTTCCTGGGGTCGATAAAGCGCCACGCAAAATTTGAGCACCAACGGAAGACATTTGGGGGTGCCTGGTGCTTAAAAACCAAGATTCGCCAAACCTGATTATCGTGAAAATGCGTTAAAACTCGTTATTTGAGGTCAAATCGAACAGTTAACTCCTGAAATGAGCTAGACGCGTGATTGAAAAACAGGAGAAAAAGAAACCGGTCCAGATTTACCTTCCGAACGGTCAAATTGAAGTGTATAATACACTCGCTTTTTCTGGGATTCCGGTCCTGAACAAAATTCTCCGAAATCGCATAGATGTTCCTGGGGTCAGATAAAGCGCCACGCAAAATTTGAGCACCAACGTAAGACATTTGGGGTGCCGTGTGCGTAAACCAAAGATTCGCCAAACCTGATTATCGTGAAAATGTTAAAACTCGTTATTTGAGGTCGAAATCAAACAAAGTTAACTCCTGAAATGAGCTAGACGCGTGATTGAAAAACAGGAGAAAAAGAAACCGGGTCCCACGACCTTCCTAACTACCGAAATTGAAGTGTATAATACAAATTTTGCCTGGATTCCGGTCCCGAACAAAATTCTAAATCACATAGATGTTCCTGGGTCGATAAAGCGCCACGCAAAATTTGAGCACCAACGGAAGACATTTGGGGTGCCTGTGTTTAAAACCAAAGATTCGCCAAACCTGATTATCGTGAAAATGCGTTAAAACTCGTTATTTGAGGCTGAAATCGAACAAAGTTAACTCCTCAAATGAGCTAGACGCGTGATTGAAAAACAGGAGAAAAAGAAACCGGGTCCAGACGACCTCCCGAACGGCCGAAATTGAAGTGTATAATACACTTGCCGGGATTCCGGTCCTGAACAAAATTCTCCTAAATCACATAGATGTTCCTGGGTCGATAAAGCGGCCACGCAAAATTTGAGCACCAACGGAAGACATTTGGGGTGCCTTGTGTGCCGGAAACCAAAGATTCGCCAAACCCTGATTATCGTGAAAATGCGTTAAAACTCGTTATTTGAGGTCGAAATCGAACAAAGTTAACTCCCGAAATGAGCTAGGACGCGTGATTGAAAAACAGGGAGAAAAAGAAACCGGTCCTGACGACTTCCGAACTACGAAATTGAAGTGTATAATACACGGTTTTTCGGATTCCGGTCCCGAACAAAATTCTCCGGAAATCACATAGATGTTCCTGGGGTCGATAAAGCGGCCACGCAAAATTTGAGCACCAACGGAAGACATTTGGGGGTGCCTTGTGTGTAAACCAAAGATTCATTAAAACCCTGATTATCGTGAAAAATGCGTTAAAACTCGTTATTTGAGGTGAAATCGAACAAAGTTAACTCCCTGAAATGAGCTAGGACGCGTGATTGAAAAACAGGAGAAAAAGAAACCGGTCCCAGACGACCTTCCGAACTACTGAAATTGAAGTGTATAAATACATTTGCCGGGATTCGGTCCCTGAACAAAATCTCCGAAATCACATAGATGTTCCGGGTCGATAAAGCGCCACGCAAAATTTGAGCACCAACGAAGACATTTGGGGTGCGGTGCAGTTAAAAACCAAAGATTCGCTAAACCTGATTATCGTGGAAAATGTGTTAAAACTCGTTATTTGAGGTTGAAATCGAACAGTTAACTCCTGAAATGAGCTAGGACGCGTGATTGAAAAACAGGGAGAAAAAGAAACCGGTCCAGTACGACCTCCCGAACGGCTCAAATTGAAGTGTATATAACACTGCTTTTTGCTGGGATTCCGGTCCCTGAACAAAATTCTCCGGAAATCACATAGATGTTCCCCGGGTCGATAAAGCCACGCAAAATTTGAGCACCAACGGAAGACATTTGGGGTGCCAAAGTTGTGCACAAACCAAGATTCGCCTAAACCTGATTATCGTGAAAATGTAAAACTCGTTATTTGAGGTCAAATCGAACAGTTAACTCCTAAAATGAGCTAGACGCGTGATTGAAAAACAGGAGAAAAAGAAACCGGTCCCAGATGACCTTCCGACAAACCGAAATTGAAGTGTATAATACACTGCTTTTTCTGGGATTCCGGTCCCTGAACAAAATTCTCCTAAATCACATAGATGTTCCTGGGTCGATAAAGCGGCCACGCAAAATTTGAGCACCAACGGAAGACATTTGGGGTGCCAGTGTGCCAAAACCAAAGATTCGCCAAACTCCTGATTATCGTGAAAATGCGTTAAAACTCGTTATTTGAGGCCGAAATCGAACAGTTAACTCCCGAAATGAGCTAGACGCGTGATTGAAAAAAAACAGGAGAAAAAGAAACCGGTCCAGACGATTTACCTTCCTAACGGCCAAATTGAAGTGTATAATACACGGTTTGCCGGGATTCCGGTCCTGAACAAAATTCTCCGGAAATCACATAGAGATGTTCCTGGGGTCGATAAAGCGCCACGCAAAATTTGAGCACCAACGAAGACATTTGGGGTGCCGGGTGTGCAAACCAAAGATTCGCCAAAACCTGATTATCGTGAAAATGTGTTAAAACTCGTTATTTGAGGCTTGAAAATCGAACAACAGTTAACTCCTCGAAATGAGCTAGACGCGTGATTGAAAAAAACAGGAGAAAAAGAAAACCGGTCCAGACGACCTCCTAACTATTGAAATTGAAGTGTATAATACACGGTTTTTCGGGATTCCGGTCCCGGAACAAAATTCTCCGGAAATCGCATAGATGTTCCTGGGGTCGATAAAGCGCCACGCAAAATTTGAGCACCAACGGAAGACATTTGGGGGTGCGGTGCAGCCTAAAACCAAAGATTCGCCAAACCCTGATTATCGTGAAAATGCGTTAAAACTCGTTATTTGAGGTCGAAATCGAACAAAGTTAACTCCTGAAATGAGCTAGACGCGTGATTGAAAAAAAAGGAGAAAAGAAACCGGTCCGACGACCTCCGAACGGAAATTGAAGTGTATAATACATACGGTTTTTCTGGATTCCGAGGTCCCTGAACAAAATTCTCCTAAATCACATAGATGTTCCCTGGGGTCGATAAAGCGCCACGCAAAATTTGAGCACCAACGGAAGACATTTGGGGGTGCCAGAAGCGTAAACCAAAGATTCGCCAAAACCTGATTATCGTGAAAATGCGTTAAAACTCGTTATTTGAGGTCAAATCGAACAGTTAACTCCTCTGAAATGAGCTAGGACGCGTGATTGAAAAACAGGAGAAAAAGAAACCGGGTCCATTGACCTTCCGAACTACCAAATTGAAGTGTATAATACACTTGCCGGATTCCGGTCCTGAACAAAATTCTCCTGAAAATCGCATAGATGTTCCTGGGGTCGATAAAGCGCCACGCAAAATTTGAGCACCAACGGAAGACATTTGGGGTGCCGGTGCCTATAAAACCAAAGATTCGCCCAAACCTGATTATCGTGAAAATGCGTTAAAACTCGTTATTTGAGGCTGAAATCAAACAGATTAACTCCTGAAATGAGCTAGGACTCGTGATTGAAAAAAACAGGAGAAAAAGAAACCGGTCCAGATTTACCTTCCGAACGGAAATTGAAGTGTATAATACACTGCTTTTTGGGATTCTGGGTCCCTGAACAAAATTCTCCTAAATCGCATAGATGTTCCCGGGTCGATAAAGCGCCACGCAAAATTTGAGCACCAACGGAAGACATTTGGGGTGTGCTGTGTGCCACAAACCAAAGATTCGCCGAAACCTGATTATCGTGAAAATGTGTTAAAACTCGTTATTTGAGGCTGAAATCGAACAGTTAACTCCTAAAATCGAAATGAGCTAAGACGCGTGATTGAAAAACAGGAGAAAAAGAAACAGGTCCAGACGACCTCCAACGGCCGAAATTGAAGTGTATAATACACTTTTTTGGGATTCGGGGTCCTGAACAAAATTCTCCTGAAAATCATAGATGTTCCTGGGGTCGATAAAGCGGCCACGCAAAATTTGAGCACCAACGGAAGACATTTGGGGTGCGTGTGCCAAACCAAGATTCGCCTAAACCCTGATTATCGTGAAAAAAATGTTAAAACTCGTTATTTGAGGTCAAATCGAACAAAGTGTTAACTCCTGAAATGAGCTAGACGCGATTGATTGAAAAACAGGAGAAAAAGAAACCGGTCCAGACGACCTCCGAACGGTAAATTGAAGTGTATAATACATTTTGGGATTCCGGTCCCGGAACAAAATTCTCCGGAAATCACATAGGATGTTCCTGGGTCGATAAAGCGGCCACGCAAAATTTGAGCACCAACGGAAGACATTTGGGGTGCTTGTGTGTAAAAACCAAAGATTCGCCAAACTCCTGATTATCGTGAAAATGGTTAAAACTCGTTATTTGAGGTCGAAATCGAACGGGTGTTAACTCCTGAAATGAGCTAGGACGCGTGATTGAAAAACAGGAGAAAAAGAAACCAGGTCCCAGACGACTCCTAAAACGGAAATTGAAGTGTATAATACACGGTTTTTCGGGATTCCGGTCCCGGAACAAAATTCTCCGGAAATCACAGATGTTCCCTGGGGTCGATAAAGCGCCACGCAAAATTTGAGCACCAACGAAGACATTTGGGGTGCCGGTGTGCGTAAAACCAAAGATTCAAAAACCCTGATTATCGTGGAAAATGTTAAAACTCGTTATTTGAGGTCGAAATCGAACAAAGTTAACTCCTCGAAATGAGCTAGGACGCGTGATTGAAAAACAGGAGAAAAAGAAACCGGTCCAGACGACCTCCGAACGGGTACTAAAATTGAAGTGTATAATACACGTTTTGCTGGGATTCCGGTCCCTGAACAAAATTCTCCGGAAATCACATAGATGTTCCGGGTCGATAAAGCGGCCACGCAAAATTTGAGCACCAACGGAAGACATTTGGGGTGCGGCAGCCACAAAACCAAGATTCGCCAAACCCTGATTATCGTGAAAATGTGTTAAAACTCGTTATTTGAGGTCAAATCGAACAAAGTTAACTCCGAAATGAGCTAGGACGCGTGATTGAAAAAAACAGAGAAAAAGAAACCGGTCCCACGATTTACCTTCCGAACGGCTCAAATTGAAGTGTATAATACACTGTTTTCCGGGATTCCGGTCCCGAACAAAATTCTCCGGAAATCACATAGATGTTCCTGGGTCGATAAAGCGCCACGCAAAATTTGAGCACCAACGGAAGACATTTGGGGTGGTGTGCGTACAAACCAAAGATTCGCCAAACCCTGATTATCGTGAAAATGTTAAAACTCGTTATTTGAGGTGAAATCGAACAGTTAACTCCCGAAATGAGCTAGACGCGTGATTGAAAAAACAGAGAAAAAGAAACATGGTCCAGACGACTTCCGAACTTGAAATTGAAGTGTATAATACACTTGCCGGATTCCGGTCCTGAACAAAATTCTCCGGAAATCGCATAGATGTTCCTGGGTCGATAAAAAAAGCCACGCAAAATTTGAGCACCAACGGAAGACATTTGGGGGGGTGCAAAACCAAAGATTCGCCAAACCTGATTATCGTGAAAATGTTAAAACTCGTTATTTGAGGTCAAATCGAACAGTTAACTCCTGAAATGAGCTAGGACGCGTGATTGAAAAACAGGGAGAAAAAGAAACCGGTCCAGACGACCTCCGAACGGTCAAATTGAAGTGTATAATACATTGACGGGGATTCGGTCCCGAACAAAATTCTCCTGAAATCGCATAGATGTTCCTGGGTCGATAAAGCGGCCACGCAAAATTTGAGCACCAACGGAAGACATTTGGGGTGCTTGCTTAAAACCAAAGATTCGCCTAAACTCTGATTATCGTGAAAATGTTAAAACTCGTTATTTGAGGTCAAATCGAACAAAGTTAACTCCTGAAATGAGCTAGGACGCGTGATTGAAAAACAGGAGAAAAAGAAACCGGTCCCAGACGACTTCCTTAACGGCCGAAATTGAAGTGTATAATACACTTGCCGGGATTCCGGGTCCCGAACAAAATTCTCCTGAAATCGATAAGATGTTCCTGGGGGTCGAGATAAAGCCACGCAAAATTTGAGCACCAACGAAGACATTTGGGGTGCCGGTGTGCAGTGTGACAAAACCAAAGATTTCTCAAAACCTGATTATCGTGAAAATGTGTTAAAACTCGTTATTTGAGGTCAAAATCAACAAAGTTAACTCCGAAATGAGCTAAGACGCGTGATTGAAAAAAACAGGAGAAAAAAAACCGGTCCCAGACGACTTCCGAACGGCTCAAATTGAAGTGTATAATACACTGCTTTTGCCGGATTCCGGTCCCGAACAAAATTCTCCTGAAATCATAGATGTTCCTCTGGGTCGATAAAGCGCCACGCAAAATTTGAGCACCAACGAAGACATTTGGGGGTGCTTGAAGCGTACAAACCAAAGATTCACTAAACCTGATTATCGTGAAAATGCGTTAAACTCGTTATTTGAGGTCAAATCGAACATGCTGTTAACTCTGAAATGAGCTAGGACGCGTGATTGAAAAACAGGAGAAAAAGAAACCGGTCCCATTTGACCTTCCGAACTGAAATTGAAGTGTATAATACACACTTTTTTTCTGGATTCCGGTCCCGAACAAAATTCTCCGAAATCACATAGAAATGTTCCGGGGTCGATAAAGCGCCACGCAAAATTTGAGCACCAACGAAGACATTTGGGGGTGCTTGCAGTACAAAACCAAAGATTCGCCTAAACCTGATTATCGTGAAAATGTTAAAACTCGTTATTTGAGGTCGAAATCAAAAAGTTAACTCCAAAATGAGCTAGACGCGTGATTGAAAAAAACAGGAGAAAAAGAAACGGTCCCAGATTTACCTCCGAACGGTCAAATTGAAGTGTATAATACACGGTTTGCTGGGATTCCGGTCCCTAACAAAATTCTAAATCGCATAAGATGTTCCTGGGGTCGATAAAGCGCCACGCAAAATTTGAGCACCAACGAAGACATTTGGGGTGCCGTTAGTAAACCAAAGATTCGCCAAACCCTGATTATCGTGAAAATGCGTTAAAACTCGTTATTTGAGGTCAAATCGAAAAGTTAACTCTGAAATGAGCTAGACGCGTGATTGAAAAACAGGAGAAAAAGAAACGGGTCCCAGACGACCTTCCGAACTATCAAATTGAAGTGTATAATACACGGCTTTTTCTGGGATTCGGTCCCTGAACAAAATTCTCCTGAAATCACATAGATGTTCCCTGGGTCGATAAAGCGCCACGCAAAATTTGAGCACCAACGGAAGACATTTGGGGTGCCTGCAGCAAAACCAAAGATTCGCCAAACTCCTGATTATCGTGAAAATGTGTTAAAACTCGTTATTTGAGGCTGAAATCGAACAATGTTAACTCCAAATGAGCTAGACGCGTGATTGAAAAAAAGGAGAAAAAGAAACGGTCCCAGACGACCTTCCGAACTTTAAAATTGAAGTGTATAATACACTTTTTCGGGATTCCGGTCCTTAACAAAATTCTCCTAAATCACATAGATGTTCCTGGGGGTCGATAAAGCGGCCACGCAAAATTTGAGCACCAACGGAAGACATTTGGGGTGCCGTGTGCGTACAAACCAAAGATTCGCCAAACCTGATTATCGTGAAAATGTGTTAAAACTCGTTATTTGAGGTCAAATCGAACAGTTAACTCTGAAATCGAAATGAGCTAGGACGCGTGATTGAAAAACAGGAGAAAAAGAAACGGTCCTAGATTTACCTTCCGAACTCAAATTGAAGTGTATAATATTTGCGGATTCCGGTCCTGAACAAAATTCTCCTAAATCACATAGAAATGTTCCTGGGGTCGATAAAGCGCCACGCAAAATTTGAGCACCAACGGAAGACATTTGGGGTGCCGTGTGCTTAAACCAAAGATTCGTAAAACCTGATTATCGTGAAAATGTGTTAAAACTCGTTATTTGAGGTCAAATCGAATGAAAGTTAACTCCTGAAATGAGCTAGACGCGTGATTGAAAACAGGAGAAAAAGAAACATGGTCCGACGACCTTCCGAACTAAAAATTGAAGTGTATAATACATTTTTGCCGGATTCCGGTCCTTAACAAAATTCTCCTAAATCACATAGATGTTCCTCGGGTCGATAAAGGCCACGCAAAATTTGAGCACCAACGAAGACATTTGGGGTGCCAAAGTACAAACCAAAGATTCGCCGAAACCTGATTATCGTGAAAATGTGTTAAAACTCGTTATTTGAGGTCGAAATCGAACAGTTAATTCCCGAAATGAGCTAGGACGCGTGATTGAAAAACATGGAGAAAAAGAAACCGGTCCGCAGACGACCTTCCAAATGAAATTGAAGTGTATAATACACTGCTTTTGGGATTCCGGGTCCCGAACAAAATTCTCCTGAAATCACATAGATGTTCCTGGGTCGATAAAGGCCACGCAAAATTTGAGCACCAACGAAGACATTTGGGGTGCGCAGCTTGATTTGTGCCACAAAACCAAGATTCGCCAAACCTGATTATCGTGAAAAAATGTGTTAAAACTCGTTATTTGAGGTCAAATCAAACAAAGTTAATTCCAAAATGAGCTAGGACGATTGATTGAAAAACAGGAGAAAAAGAAAGGTCCTAAGACGACCTTCCGAACGGCCAAATTGAAGTGTATAATACACGAAATGCTTTTTCGGATTCCGGTCCCGAACAAAATTCTCCGAAATCACATAGATGTTCCTGGGTCGATAAAGCGCCACGCAAAATTTGAGCACCAACGAAGACATTTGGGGGTGCCAGGTGCAAAACAAAGATTCTAAACCTGATTATCGTGAAAATGTTAAAACTCGTTATTTGAGGTCAAATCGAACAAAGTTAATTCCTGAAATGAGCTAGACGCGTGATTGAAAAACAGGGAGAAAAAGAAACAGGTCCGCATTTACTTCCTAACTACCGAAATTGAAGTGTATAATACACGCTTTTCGGGATTCCGGTCCCGAACAAAATTCTCCTAAATCACATAGATGTTCCTGGGTCGATAAAGCGGCCACGCAAAATTTGAGCACCAACGGAAGACATTTGGGGGTGCCGATCCGGTGTGCACAAACCAAAGATTCGCCAAAACTCCTGATTATCGTGAAAATGTGTAAAACTCGTTATTTGAGGTCGAAATCGAACAAAGTTAACCCTCGAAAATGAGCTAGAGACGCGTGATTGAAAAAACAGGAGAAAAAGAAACCGGGTCCGGCATTTACGACTTCCGAACGCCGAAATTGAAGTGTATAATACACTTTTGCCGGGATTCGGTCCCTGAACAAAATTCTCCGAAATCACATAGAAAGTCCCGGGTCGATAAAGCCACGCAAAATTTGAGCACCAACGAAGACATTTGGTGGTGTGTGCTACAAACCAAAGATTCATTTAAACCCTGATTATCGTGAAAATGTGTTAAAACTCGTTATTTGAGGTCGAAATCGAATAATGTTAATTCCTCAAAATGAGCTAGACGCGTGATTGAAAAACAGGAGAAAAAGAAACGGGTCCCGATTTACCTCCCGAACGGTCGAAATTGAAGTGTATAATACACTTGCGGATTCCGGGGTCCCGAACAAAATTCTCCGGAAATCACATAGAAATGTTCTTGGGGTCGATAAAGCGGCCACGCAAAATTTGAGCACCAACGGAAGACATTTGGGGGGTGTGCAAATAAAAAAAGATTCGCCAAAACCTGATTATCGTGAAAATGTGTTAAACTCGTTATTTGAGGTGAAATCAAAAAGTTAACTCCTGAAATGAGCTAGACGATGATTGAAAAAACAGGGAGAAAAAGAAACAGGGTCCGATTTACGACTTCCGAACGGTCGAAATTGAAGTGTATAATACACTGGTTTTTCTGGGATTCCGGTCCCGAACAAAATTCTCCTGAAATCACATAGATGTTCCCCGGGTCGATAAAGCGGCCACGCAAAATTTGAGCACCAACGGAAGACATTTGGGGTTGCAGTGCCAAAACCAAAGATTCGCCAAACTCCTGATTATCGTGAAAATGTGTAAAACTCGTTATTTGAGGTCAAATCGAACAAAGTTAATTCCCGAAATGAGCTCGGACGCGTGATTGAAAAACAGGGAGAAAAAGAAAAGTGGTCCCAAGACGACCTTCCGAACTACGAAATTGAAGTGTATAATACACGGTTTTTCTGGATTCCGGGTCCCGGAACAAAATTCTCCGGAAATCACATAGAAAGTTCCTGGGGTCGATAAAGCGGCCACGCAAAATTTGAGCACCAACGGAAGACATTTGGGGGTGTGTGCCACAAACCAAAGATTCACAAACCTGATTATCGTGAAAATGTGTAAAACTCGTTATTTGAGGTGAAATCGAACAGTTAATTCTTCAAATGAGCAAGGACGCTGATTGAAAAACAGGAGAAAAAGAAACCGGTCCTGACGACCTTCCGAACGGCCGAAATTGAAGTGTATAATACACGTTTTTCTCGGATTCCGGTCCCTGAACAAAATTCTCCGAAATCATAGAATGTTCCTGGGTCGATAAAGTGGCCACGCAAAATTTGAGCACCAACGGAAGACATTTGGGGGTGCCTTTGTGCCACAAACCAAAGATTCTTAAACCTGATTATCGTGAAAAATGTTAAAACTCGTTATTTGAGGTCGAAATCGAACAGTTAACTCGAAATGAGCTAGGACGCGTGATTGAAAAAACAGGAGAAAAAGAAACCGTGGTCCCAGACGACCTTCCGAACTACTGGAAATTGAAGTGTATAATACACTGTTTTTTTCTGGGATTCCGGTCCCTGAACAAAATTCTCCGAAATCACATAGAATGTTCCTGGGGTCGATAAAGCGCCACGCAAAATTTGAGCACCAACGAAGACATTTGGGGTGTGTGTGCCGTAAAAACCAAAGATTCACTAAACCCTGATTATCGTGAAAATGTGTTAAAACTCGTTATTTGAGGCTGAAATCGAACAGGTTAACTCGAAATGAGCTAGACGCGTGATTGAAAAACAGAGAAAAAGAAACCGGTCCAGACGACCTTCCGAACGGTTGAAATTGAAGTGTATAATACACTTGCCGGGATTCGGGTCCCTGAACAAAATTCTCCGAAAATCGCAGAGATGTTCCTCGGGTCGATAAAGCGCCACGCAAAATTTGAGCACCAACGAAGACATTTGGGGTGCGGTGCCGTGCAAACCAAAGATTCACGAAACCTGATTATCGTGAAAACGTTAAAACTCGTTATTTGAGGCTCAAATCGAATGTGTTAACTCCTCAAATGAGCTAGACGCGTGATTGAAAAAAACAGGGAGAAAAAAACCGGTCCGTGACGACTTCCGAACGGCTGAAATTGAAGTGTATAATACACGGTTTTTGGGATTTCGGGTCCCGAACAAAATTCTCCGGAAATCATAGATGTTCCCGGGTCGATAAAGCGGCCACGCAAAATTTGAGCACCAACGGAAGACATTTGGGGGTGCCGTGTGTGCTACAAACCAAGATTCGCCAAAACCTGATTATCGTGAAAATGTGTTAAAACTCGTTATTTGAGGTCGAAATTGAAATCAACAGGTTAACTCCTCAAATGAGCTAGGACGCGTGATTGAAAAAACAGGAGAAAAAGAAACAGGTCCGTGACGACCTTCCAACGGCCGAAATTGAAGTGTATAATACACATTTTTTCGGATTCCGGTCCGAACAAAATTCTCCCGAAATCACATAGGATGTTCCTGGGGTCGATAAAGCGCCACGCAAAATTTGAGCACCAACGAAGACATTTGGGGGTGCTTGCCAAAACCAAAGATTCAATAAACTGATTATCGTGAAAATGTGTTAAAACTCGTTATTTGAGGTCGAAATCAAACAGTTAACTCCTGAAATGAGCTAGGACGTGATTGAAAACATGGAGAAAAAGAAACCGGTCCAGACGACCTTCCGAACGGTGAAATTGAAGTGTATAATACACTGCCGATTCCGGTCCCCGAACAAATTCTCTTTAACGGAAATCGATAGATGATCCTGGGTCAAATAAAGCGCCACGTGCAAAATTTGAGCACCAACGAAGACATTTGGGGTGCTGGTGTGCCAAAAATTTGAAACCAAGATTCGCCTAAACACCTGATTATCGTGAAAATGCGTTAAAACTCGTTATTTGAGGCAGAAATCGAACAGTTAAGTCCTGAAATGAGCTAAGACGCGTGATTGAAAAAAACAGGATAAAGAAACTGGTCCATATTTACCTCCCAACGGCCGAAATTGAAGTGTATAATACACGGTTTTTCCGGATTCTGGTCCCGAACAAAATTCTCCTAAATGGAAATCGCATAGATGATTCCTGGGGTCGATCAAAGTGCCACGCAAAATTTGAGCACCA